>NC_074714.1:1165000-1471250 GCF_947242115.1 Biomphalaria glabrata | reverse complement strand
ATAGATCTATAGGGCCTATAATTAGAAGGGTAACAACTAGTAAGCTAGTTCCACAGAATAACATTTGGGCTGAGGGGAGGCAAATACAATCATGTAATGTGTATCTTTATTTCTCCAGAATTAGTTCCCCTAGTAGTAGCAGCAGCAGCAGTTCATCCTACTCAAGCGACAGTGAGACTGACTGTAGCTCTGATAGTTGTAAGTAACAGCAAGCACTGTTGAAATAGTTATAATGTCTTATGAAAGTTAATAATCGGATGCAGGAGTTAGAAGAACTTTTTTCAAATTTAAGGTTTCCGATATTTTAAAACAAAATATTTAAGATTTTTTTCTTAGAAATGAAATTAATAGCGACCTCAAAATTAAATTAATGTTATAGGCCTACAAATACATGGAAAAAAAAAAAAAGAGATTCTACTTTGAAGTTTTTGAAAAAAAACAGCAAAAAAAACAACAACAAAAAACAGTGAACTATGTTAAGACATTAGATGTAAATATTTGATATTTTATTTGTTGAAAATAGTTCGGACCAGTAACTTTTTTTTAAAGTGCTTTTGTATAGCATGTCTTATGAAAGTTAATAATCGGATGCAGGATGAACTTTGTTCAAATTTAAGGTTTCTGATATTATAAAACAAAATATTTGATTTAAGATTTTTTCTTAGAAATGAAATTAATAGCGACCTCAAAATTAAATTAATGTTATAGGCCTACAAATACATGGAAAAAAAAAAGAGATTCTACTTTGAAGTTTTTGAAAAAAACAGCAAAAAAACCCCAAAAAAACAGTGAACTATGTTAAGACATTAGATGTAAATATTTGATATTTTATTTGTTGAAAATAGTTCGGACCAGTAACTTTTTTAAAAATTGCTTTTGTATAGCATGTCTTATGAAAGTTAATAATCGGATGCAGGATAAACTTTGTTCAAATTTAAGGTTTCTGATATTATAAAACAAAATATTTGATTTAAGATTTTTTCTTAGAAATGAAATTAATAGCGACCTCAAAATTAAATTGATGTTATAGGCCTACAAATACATGGAAAAAAAAGATTCTACTTGGAAGATTTTGAAAAAAAAAAAAAAAAAATCTGAACTATGTTAAGTCATTAGATGTAAATATTTCATATTTTATTTGTTGAAAATAGTTCGGACCAGTAACCTTAAAAAAAAGTGCTTTTGTATAGCATGCTCAGCGTGCTATACTATCTTTTTTTTTTTAAGGAGGGGTGAGGGGGGATCGAGTATCAGGGAGGTTTCCATCCCAGTTTTTGAACTTCCACCCCCTTTGATTAGTAGCCAAGCTTTCAAGTGGGCCTTCTAAAAGTGATAGTGACTTGTTTTTGTTGGTCTGCAGACAGCTCCAGTGACTCTTTTTGTACCACCTGCTCCAGTGATTGTGACTGCTCTCACTGTATGACTCCAAGTGACAGTTCATCTTATACCTCATCAAGTTACTCATCCGATACATCTTCCTCTGATGATGACCACTGCTGTAAACGAAACTGCAAGCATCCTAAAAGGAAAACAGTGAGCAAGGATGCCTGCGGAAAATCTAAATGTATCACTCCAAAGAAAGTCAAAAAGACAACAAAGAAATGTGCGGCACCTCCTAAGGCTGGTCGCAAGACAGCCAGCAGAAAACCAGCCAAGACGACCAAAAAGAAATGCGGTGCTTCGAGAAAATGAAGAGTATTTTTCTTGCTTTACATTTCAGTCGTTAGTTAAAATGTTCTCTAGATTTTTACTTAAAAATTTGTTCTAATGTTTAATTGATGTATATTTTGCTTTTGCAAAAATAATGGACAATTAAAATGGATGTGAAGATTTGTACTTATTTGTACATTTAGCTATTAATGGCTTTATACAATTGTATATGCTAGAGATATTTTGCTTTTGTATTTTGTCCACAACATACACTCAATGGATCAGCAGAGATAAAATAGATGTACATCCGTACCTTTGTACACATATTTACACATTTATTAGCTTTACATAACTTAAAGAAAATTTTAAAATTTGTTAATGTTATTTGTTAGTCTTGAAAAAAAAAAAAAAAAAAAAAAAAAATGTAACCTGAAAACGTATTTTAATAAATGTTTCTCATTCAGCATGACATCATAGGGTTACAATTGCATGCCTATGAAATTTCAATAAAATATTTATCCAATGCCAACAACTTGAAAGAAACCAGCCTTATCTTTTCTTCTCAATTCCTGAGCAGTTTGTCTTTTGTATAAATCTTTCTTTGTCAGATTTCTGACTTTCTTTGTGATTGAAAATGGCATATAAAACAATTCCAGAAAGAACAAAAACATTCCCAAGCCACCAAAACAAATTTTTGGCTTCTTTGTTCCAGAAAACAGCAAGTAAGGTTTGAATAACAGATTTTGAGTTAGTGCTGATGATGTAAGTCAGTGGAGAGGTCAAGGTTATTTGAAGAGTGCTGATCCAACCAACCAAAAGACAGCAAAGTCCAGATAGAAACAGTAGACACCAAAAGTATGTTTGATCAACTTGTAAATACAGGGCTGATTCAAGTTGTGATGTCACTAGCACTAAAGGTGTTAAAATAATACAGCCTATTGTGAATACTATGTAGGTCAACTGAAGAGAAGAGACAGAATTTTCTTTCTGACATTTTTTACATACTGTGGAAGACAATGCAGAAAAAAAACTTGTTACCCCACCATAAAAAACTCCAACAACCTGTAGGCCATACTGCTGAATCTCTTCATGAACACCTATATAAAATCCCAGAATTATCAGAACACAGGCAAGAAGTACTCTCAGACCAACTTTCTGCTGGAGCACTATTGCACTCAAAACTATAACAAAAATAATTGTCAGAGATCTTGCTATTTGGTAAAAAGATATACTGATGTATTTTAAAAGCACACTGTTAAATGTCAAAGCTGAGATAAATGTTATAGAAGAAATAATCATATCCCTTTGTATTAAGTGATGTTTGTGCAGATATAAACTTGGGCCAATGTTTCCATTCCAGTTCCGACTTAGTTGGCTAATCAAATACAGACATAGTGCACCGAAAACACATTGAAACCAAACAATAAACAGTGATAAGTCTTTAGGTGTCAGTTGAACCAGTTGTTTGTTCACAAATACCATACCGGTGGAGACTGTCCAGTAAGAGAAAATGGCAGCTGCAATTTTGAAACTACAAGTGTCCATTTTCTTGTAGCTTGAACTCTTCTGTGAGGGAAAAAAATAAACAAAATATTTAAGTACAAATACAATGTAAACACTATCAACACTGGATGAATAAGGAAATTGTGTATGTGTGTGATATAAGAAAAATTAAGTTTATAAGGACATTGTGTGTGTGTGTGTGTAATATAAGAAAATTTAAGTACAAATATCTAAATCAATCCACAACACTTAAAATCCTGCAATATAAAAGTTAATTATTGTAATATACAGAATTATAAGAATACATACAAATACAGTAGAAAATTGGAAATCCAAATTAACAGAAGGATGTGATGAGCTTCTCTATCTCTAGTGTCATAATATTGTTGAAGCGGGTTTCCAGAATTATCCAGGAAAACCAATGACTAGATCTATATATATAGTCTCTTGTTAAGAGTAGATTAACACATGGTTGCGTATATTGAACATTTAGAATCTAGATATAGTTATTTTCTCTTTTGAAAATTGAAAGAAAGAGAAGAAAACATTTAAGGTCTATATATTATCTATACCAATATGAATATTAATTAAAATGTTATTTTCAATTATTTATATAGTACATAATATAATATATATAGGGCCTAGATCTAGATTACTAGCAGATCTATATAATTATAATACTAATTTATATTTAGACTAGAATGTTGATTTATTTTTTAATTATAAAATGTATATATCAATATCTAAAATTAGATCTACATTATATAGAATATAGATCTTTATTAGTTTATATCTAGATATTATTATTCTAGATTGACTAGATCAAATAATAGATCTAGAATATAGTAGATTTTAAGTAGATCTAGATCTAAATACCATTCAATAATCACTGACAAATACTTTTAGACAAAACTTTACATTCCACGTCATACTGAACTCCAAGCCAAATTACTGCTCCTCTGGCTCTATTATAAAATTATAGATATATCTATATCTATATTATTATTATATGGAATAATATCATATGGATCTAGAATCAAGTTCTAAATTGACGTACTAGTGTCTAGATCTAAATCATCTCTTCTCAAAGTGAAAATATTTTGAACTAACGCCTGTAACTTTAAAGTTATAAAGGAATAACTTTAAAGGAATCTTTATGTTATGTTCTTAGATTAGTTAATCATTAGTTAGAGTTAGAAGTTAAGTTAGATCTAGGACAAGAGTTTTGACTAGAGAGAGGTACTTCAGTGATTAGATCTCTTAGAATCAAGTTTTTCTATGATAATTTATGCATATATTGGTCTCGATAGATACGTCTAGATCTAGGTATCTATACTATAGCTGAGTATAGAGTAGTATAGAGGAGATCTACATATCAATAATAAGCTTTGCTATTATAAGAAAAAAAAAAATCAAATCTTGGGTTTAATTAGTGGCTCATCTTGGGTTCAATAAAAAAAAAAATAAAAAAACTTGTGCTGTCCTAGATTTAGAAGTGTGCAATATCTAGATATCTAGGAAGTAAATAAACACACTGTTAATGTGGATACTCTATAAACTCTATTTAGACTATTATTAATTATATTTATAGTATATCTATCTAGATCTTTATAGATTTAGATAATTTAGGGTATATATTACTAGATCTATTTATCATTATTATTATCTAGATCTATCTAAAATAATAAGATTAAAGATATACCTTTTTCTAGAGTCTAGACTAGTCACTACAGACACTAGTCAGACTAGTCTAGCTAGTCTACTCTAGCACACTCTAGCTAGAGTCTACTTTAGGGGAGTCTAGTAGCAGTAGAGTAGTATATAGATCTAGTATAAATATAAATAGTATAGTCCTATAGACAGTATAGACGTCCTATAGTACTAAATAGTAGACTATAATAACTATAGTCACATAGTCATGATAGTGGACCTATAGTCCTATAGTCTAACTATAGTATAGTCTATTAGTATACTATACTCTATTACTATACTCTATATTATATACTATATTATTTTATATACTTTCACTATCATAACTATCTCTTTAAAGTTTAATATAAATTATAAGTATAATTATATAAATTATAATAGATCTAGATTAGATTCTAGGTCTAGAGTCTAGTCTAGATCTATGACTCTGACTATATAAAATAATAAATATAATATATGTAATAGAATAATTATGAATAATTATAATTACTTAAAATAACTGAGTATTATAGTCTAGACTCTAGATTGCTAGATCTATTTATTATATATAATCATAATAAAAAAAATAATAATCTAACTTTAAACTTTTAAATTTTAACCAAAATAATACTTCATTACTTATCATAAGACATAATAAGAATGTCTTATAAATAAATCTTATAATACTTATATGATACAGATGTCATGTTACTTCAAAAAAAGAAGATGTCCTACAGTACACGTCATGCATTTAGCCATGCATATTAACCAATGACGTAAACTCCGCCAAGTCACTGGTTTTCCTGGCTAGCTCATGCAACCCATTCCATGCTCTAATAACTCTAATAGCTCTAGGGAAGAAGGAGCTTTTGTACAAATTTGTCCTAGCATAATATGGAATGAGGAATGTGCCTTTCTCTTTACAAGTGTCTTTCTGAGTATTTTATTACTTGATCTATAATTTAGTATAATTTACTATAATATGTACTGTAGATCTAGATTCTAGATATCTAGATCTATGGGTATACTATATTATAAATATTATTAAATATAGACTATAGTAGTATAGTCTATAGACTAGCTTTGACTAGATTGACTAGATCAATATTAATATGTTTGATGTAATGCACAAATTGTAAGACAAATTTCCGTACGGACAATAAAGATTATTATTATTATTATTATTAATATTATATTTAATATAGAATGTGTACCGTGTGGGTTACCTCAGTTTACATCAGGACTGTTTGATTCCTTTGATGCGGACACTTCTAACCCATACAACATCCTAAACACCATCCCGAACCAAACTCACCAACCACTAGCCAGATCCACTCCTGTTAAACCTAAATCTACTAAAATTAATACAACAGCCTCACTAAACAAACCTACTAAAGAAGTAATACCAAAATACCTTAAAACCTTAGTTATAAATTTTCAAAGCATTAGGAACAAAACAGCAGACTTAGAAATTTTATTAGAATGTGAGAAACCAGACATAATTGCAGGAACAGAAACTTGGCTGCATCCTGAAATTTATAATGCAGAAATTTTCAATAGTAATTATGAAATTTTTAGAAAAGATAGGGCTGATAATCATGGAGGAGTTCTTTTAGCAATAAAAAACACTCTTATAGCAGAAGAAATTACCTTACCTAACTCAAAAAATGTAGAATCAACATTTTGTAAAATTAATACCACCTCAACATCCCTAATAATAGGCAGCATTTACAGACCACCAAATTCTAGTTTAGAATACATGCAGGAACTATGTAATCAGATTACTACACTTAAAGAGACAAATAAAAATGCAGTTTTTTGGATTATGGGTGATTTCAACCTACCTGATATAAATTGGAAAACACTAACCATAGATAAACACCAAAACCTTAAGGACATAAATGAGCTTTTCATAGAAACTTTACACAACCTAAGTTTAGATCAAATCATTAAAAAGCCAACTAGATTAAACAACACATTAGATCTCTTCTTAACCAACAGACCTGGATTAGTAGTTGATTATGAAATTATCCCTGGTCTATCAGACCATGAGATCATAAAAATACACAGTCAGATAAAAGCAGTAGCCAATACAAAACCCAAAAGAAAAATCTTACTCTGGAATAAATGTAACCTAACACAACTACACCAAGCTGCACTAAACTTTCAACAAACATTCTTATTAGAAAAAGACATTAACCAACCAGTCGATGACCTCTGGAATTTCATTAAAAACCATCTTAAAAGCATAATAGAAAATCATATACCAACTAAATACACATCAAACAAAATAAATAAATGCTGGTTTAATAATAGACTAAAGAAGCTTTGTAAACAGAAGGAAAACCTCTATAGAAAATTTAAAGAAACTAATGCAGAAAGAGTTTACAAAAAGTATATAAAAATAAAACACTTAACCCAAAAAGTAAGCAGACAGCTGCAGAGTGAATACATAAACAATGTAATATCTAAAGATAACAACAAAAACCTATGGTCATACATTAAGTCTAAGAAAATGGAAACAACAGGCGTAGCGCCATTAAAAGATGAACATAACATAATACATAATGATAATGAAACTAAAGCAAACATTCTAAACAAAAACTTTGCATCAGCATTCTCAGCCCCAGGAGACAAAGACATATTACTGAATTTGAACCAAGTAGACAACATAGAAGATATAGTAGTACAAGAAAATGGAATTCAAAAACTATTAGACAACACCAAACCAAATAAAGCTTCTGGACCTGATGGTATTCCAGCTAGATTACTCAAAGAACTAAGTAATGAGCTAGCCCCAGTGTTCAAAATATCTTTCAGGCTTCACTTAACCAGGGCAGAGTACCAAAGGACTGGAAAGAAGCTAATGTCACCCCCCTATTTAAAAAAGGAGAAAAATCTGACCCAGGGAACTACAGACCAGTATCACTTACCAGCATCACATGTAAAATCCTAGAACACATAATATGTAGCAACATCATAAACCACTTAGACAAACATAATGTCCTCACACCATACCAACATGGCTTTAGGAAATATAGATCATGTGAAACACAACTAATAGGACTAATTGATGATTTTTCAAAAGGTTTAGATAATAGTGAACAAATAGATGCTATCTTACTAGATTTTTCTAAGGCTTTTGACAAAGTTCACCACCATAGTTTGCTTAAAAAATTAAAATATTTCGGCATTAATGGTCCACTGCATCAGTGGATTAAAGACTTTCTGATAGGGAGAGAACAAACTGTAATAATAAATGGCTCTAAATCAACACCGATAACAGTAAACTCAGGTGTACCTCAAGGTACAGTCTTGGGTCCACTACTATTTTTAATTTACATAAATGATTTACCAAATTGCATTAGTTCAGGAACAAAAGTCAGATTATTTGCAGACGATTGCATAATATATAGAACAATAAAAACAACACAAGACACAGATATTTTACAAAGAGAATTAGATGAATTACAGAAATGGGAATCAAATTGGAGCATGTCTTTCCACCCAGAAAAATGTCAGTTGTTAAGAGTAACAAAAAAACTAAAACAAATTAATTCCACTTATCTTATTCATGGCAAACCAGTATCACAGACTAAAAACGCAAAATACCTAGGTGTTATAATAAATGAAAAACTATCATGGAATCCACATATTAATGAAACTACAAAAAAATCAAACAAAGCATTAGGATTTATTAAAAGAAATTTCTATAAATCAAATAAGAACATAAAACTAAAATGTTACTTAACCTTGGTTAGGCCAATAATAGAATATGCATCCTCCGATTGGGACCCCTCAACTCAAGAAAACATTAAGAAACTGGAACAGACACAAAATAGAGCAGTGAGATTCATAACAAACGAATATTCACATTTGACTAGAGTAACACCTTTAGTAAAATCACTAAATTTAGAAAGCCTTCAGGACAGAAGGCTCAAAAGTAAAGTAGCAATCATACATAAAACACTGAACCATAATCTTCAAATATAAAAACAAAATTTAATAAAATACTCTGAAAGACACAAAGATAAAGGCACATTCCTCGTCCCATATGCTAGGACAAATTTGTACAAATACTCCTTCTTCCCTAGTGCTATTAGAGCATGGAATGGGTTGCCTGAGCTAGCCAGGAAAACCAGTGACTTGGCAGAATTTAAGTCATTGGTTAATATGCATGACTAAATGCATGACGCGTAGGACGTAATCATCTTCTTTTTTGAAGTAACGTCTGTATTATATAAGATAAGATAAGATAAGATAAGAATAACTAGATCTAGTCTAGGGCTAGTACTAGTCACTAGTTTATATTACTGCCTAGATCATGGGTGAGCAACTTTTTTCGAGGACTGCATAAAATTTTTTTTTGAGGATGGAGGGGCGTATATATAATGCTTGTAGGTATGTCCTCTGGAGCTGAATTGCTTCTGCACTAGATTCTAAATGGTTACTTGCTTACTTAATCAAGTGTACTCCCAGGGGAGCATAGGGCCGCAACCACACCTCTCCACCGAACTCGGTTCTGAGCAGCTTTCTTCATCTGCTCCCATGTCATTCTAGTACCCTCAGCTTCACTGATGACTGACCTCTTCCAGGTTTGCTTGGGTCTGCCCACTTTCCTCTTTCTTTGTGGGTTCCAGTCAAGTGCCTGCCTTGCATCATTGGTCGCTGGATTTCATAGTGTGTGTGCTATCCAGCTCCATTTTCGTTTTGTGATGTCTTGGGCTATGGGCTTTTGTCTAGTTCTCTCCCACAAATTGATAGTAGTTATTTTTTCTGGCCACCTAATTCCTAATATCCGGCGTAGGCATCTGTTAACAAACGTCTGGAGCTTTCCCATATTTTTTAGTGACTCTCCAAGTTTCTGAACCGTATAGAAGGACAGACTTAACATTTATAGATTCATAATGTGTAATGTAGAAGTAGTGCCTGATTGTTTGAAGAGTTGAAAAGGCAGACCTAGCTTTATTGATCCGAATTAGTATATCATCGTCAGCTCCGCCTTCTCAGATAAGTGAAGTGGTCCATATCAAAGATGTTTTCTCCCTGTAGCATGATTGGGTTCTCTTGTCTGTTGTTGATCCTCATAACTTCTGTTTTCTTTTTGTTGATTAGAAGTCCAGTCTTTTTCGCTATTTCTGAGGGTGTGGTGAGTTTGGTCTCAGCATTTTGTTGTGTATGGTAGAGGAGGCAGATGTCATTGGCGAAATCCAGGTTCTCTAAATGTTGTGTTAGTGTCCATTGTATGCTGCTTTTATTATCTAAGACTGTCTGTCTCATGACCCAATCAATCACCAGCAAAAATATCTAGGGCGAAAGCATACATCCCTGTCGTACTCCTGTTTTTACTTGAAAAGGGTTGGTCAGCTTTCCATTGTGTATTACTTGACATGATGAGTCATTGTATAACTGTTTAATGATATTGGTGAATATTTTGGGAATTCCGTAGTTGTTCATCAGTCTCCAGATTATGTCTCTGTCAATACTGTCGAAGGCTTTCTCAAAATCAACAAAGGTCATGTACAGAGGAGATTGCCACTCGATAGATTGTTCTATGATAATACGTAGTGTAGCAATGCTGTCAGTGCATGATTTCTTCTTACGGAATCCAGCCTGTTTTGGTCTTAGTCTTTGTCTAGGGCATCTTTTAGGCGTTCCAGTATTATCCTAGTTAAGACCTTGCTAAGGGTTGACAGTAACATGATTCCTCGCCTGTTGTTACATTGAGTAAGGTCACCTTTTTTGGGTAATTTAATTAGATAGCCCAGTTTCCAGATTATAGGGACCTGTTCTTGTTCCCAAATCTTGCATAGCAGTGGATGCAGCATTTCAGCTGATATTTTGGGGTTTGCTTTTAGTGCCTCTACTGGTATACCATCTTAGCCTGGCTCCTTTCCCTTTTCTGCATACTTGATGGGCTTGATGATCTCCCCTTTAGTAGGAGGACCTGTGTTAACATCCATTTCTTCCGTTGCTGGGGGTATATCCGGAATCGATTCAGGAGGATGTCAATTCAAAATTTCCTGAAAGTGTTCGGCCCATCTATCCTTCTGTCCAACATCACTGGTGATAATCTTTCCTTGTTTGTCTTTCACTGGCTTGTTGGTGTTGATATTTCTTCCTGCTAAGGTTCTTGTTATGTCATACAACCTTTTCATGTCTCTTTGCTCTGCAACCTTTTCTGCATCGACTGTCATTTCATGAAAGAAGCGTTTTTTGTCCTCTCTTGCATTCTTTCTTACAGACTTGTTTACTGCACCATACTGGGTTCTAAGATTAACTTTTTGCTCTTCATTCTAGCATTGGTTTATCTTTTCTTTTAGCTCTTTTCGTTCCTGGATTTTGGCCCATGTTTCAGCAGACAATCATTCCTTGTTGTTTCGTTTTCCTGCCTAAGATGTCTGTACATGTGCTTTTCCATATCTCTTGGAGAGTGAGGCAGTGCTGCACAAGGGTTTCATCTGTTACTAGTCCAGCAAGTACTTCAAATTTATTTTTAACCTGACAATTGAAGAGTACCTTGTTTTTCTCGCTCTTCAAGTACTGGGTGTTGAATTTGTAGTGTGGTCTGTCTGGTTAGCTGAGGGTATTGAAAACTGACGTCTTAAAATTTTTTTTTTAAATTTCACAACAATTAAGGAATCTTTAAAGGTATTATTAATAGTATATAGGACCCCTAGCTCTGATAAGTTTCATCACTGAGATAATCAAGTCAATAATGGGATTGATATTCAATGCAGCTTTCCTCTAACTTTCCCATGCTTACGGTTGGGGTATTGTTCTTTGTTTTAAAAAAAAACAACTTTTTCTCATTCGAAGCACAAGCTCATTCAGTTGTTACTCTTACTTCCTAGACAACTCTGTGAACGCACCTGATTCCTGTAGGTGTGCGTGGGCCGTATATACACTCCAGCGAACCGCATGTGGCCCGCCGACCGTAAATTGCCCACCCCTGGTCTAGATAGTAGTAATTTAGTTCTACTATATGTAAAATTTTAGTATATCTATTATTATAATTAATATAATATAATAATTATTAATTATGCCTTAGCCCTGCTGTCCTATCTAATCTAGAACTAGAATTATAGATCCATTATAAATATAATTAAGACCTAGATCTAGATCTATTTATAATTAAATCTATATTGTATGTTATAAGCATAGATTCTAGATATCTAGACTAGAGACACTCAAGTCAAGAAACAGAAAAATCATTTAATTTAATTATGGCTTTTATATAGCGCTACTTTCATGCTTATAGGATGCTCAGAGCGCTTTGGTCCAATCTCAGTTGTGGAGGGGGTATCTAGGAGAAAGTTTTTCCATGCTGCCTTTAGGCGCTCAGTAAACACAACTCTGCCCGAGTTGGATGTCGAATGTCAAGCCCCCTTCATAGGTAGCCAAGCCAAGCTAAGTTCAAGTGCATGTTGTGTGGAAAACATCACACCATACATTTGACACAGGTCGAGAACTTATGACTTAGAACTTTTGAGATGTAATGATGTTGCTAATCACACATATAGACATGTGACTTGGTACCTACTGCATTTTTAGCATGAGGCTGTAGCATTTGCTTAAATACATGTGAGTCAATGATGACAGTGTCAATACTGGGGTGCTTTAAAAAGCCTCTAGTACATATTTCAATTCAGTGACCATGACAATCTGTGTTTCCCTCTTTTTAATACCACAGATGGTCTTAATAGAGAAAAGATGAACCTTGAACTTCAAAAATGCATTTTTAGCGGAAAATCTTTTTTTTCTGCCCTTATATATATTTTGAGTTTTTAGTCTGAAAAACCATGCATAAGATTTAAGTATTTTTATTTGTTTATGAATATAGCAAGTTCTCGTTCCACACTACTTATGACACACGCTACTTAGAGATCTGGGCTCCAAAACTACCAGAGATGCCCTGCCCAAAGTGACTAAATCTAAATAGTCTAAAACCTAGTAGACCTAAAACTAAACAATTAAAAAAATATGAGTGGAATTTGGAAACCAGCAAGACATAAATATGGTGTTGGTAAGTATTAACTAAACTTCTTTTTGCTAAGTACTAACTTAACTTCTAAATCTAATAAAATCTAATAATAATAATTAAAAAAAAAGATATATAGGCAGCATGTGGCTTAAGAAAAAAAAACAACAACTGCTGAAGATATCTTGCAAAGGCAGAGTATACTTATTTGACACCTTAAATGGAAAGTTATTGCCAAAGACATGCATAGATGACAAAGACCTGTTAAATGTCTATGTTACAAAATATACAGACTCCTAAACCATATGAAATACTGCATTCTTCCTCATTCTACTTTCTCAAGACAATCTGAATGATCAGGTTTCAATACCCATATCTACAAGACAATAGCAAAGAATATACAACCTATTCTCCTACACCCCCAATAGCACATTCTGAACCTTGTAACCTAACCATATAGCATAGTTATGATAGTTACATAGCTAAAAGTGGCCATGAAGTTTAAAGGCTAACAGATATAATGTGAAAGACAATTATTTATGCATTTACAAATATACCTAAGTAATATACAAGATAATTTGGGACACAAATTAGGCGGACATTGCCACATCACCATCTTATTTTGTTTCATTTTGTATTTTTTTTTAAATTTTTGTTTCAATTTTTTTTTAATACTAAGAAGGAGGTGCTGTTGTAAATTATTATTACTATTATAATTATACCTGTCTTAGTATTGTGACAGTGCCTTTTTTTTCACTAAGCTATGATATTAATAAAAGGACATCTGAGACATACCTGAAAATGATCAAATAACAAGAATGAAATGTTTCTTCAGTGCTTTTCCTGCTTATTAAAAAGATTTCCTTCATTAGTAACAATATTACATGCTTGTTTGTCAACTACTTAAAATAATATCAAACCATTGTAGCAATATATACTATTTAAAAAAGAGGAAAAAAATTGTCCATCCTAATTTGACAAATCTTCTTTTGTATGATTTAAGTGTGAATGCATTTTTGGAGTAGCACTTGTTTGATTTATGTGTTATCCATGATACATAGAAGTACTTAGTCTTTAGTTTTAATTCATATCTTACTTTAATGTAATCATACAATCTCTTCTATTGCTATCATCTCTAGTCACCAGCAATTTTGTAGCTAACACAATCAATCAGGCATTACAACTATACATAGGTGAGACTGTTCATGTTCTGGAAGAATATTGGCCAGATCCCAAAACAGGTAAAAACTGAAATCAGGGTCAAATATCTTGCTTCTAATGGTCATAAAATTGTTTGTCTTAGTTATTGTGAAAAAGTTTTGCAGATAAAGTCTTCTACCCTTAGATCATGATCACCATCATCTTTCCTTTGCATTGCTCATGGAACGTAGGACCTCAGTAAAAACATACTAGTTTTTTAATGACTTCCCTCTTGGCTTCATGTAGTACACTGTGTCGCCACATTCTTTTTGGTCTTCCTCTGCGTCTTGTGCCCTGGTGGTTCCACTCTAAGGCCTGTTTCTACTCATAGTGTTAAAAAAATATATTTTAAAAAGTATGAAGTAAGTAAATAATATAAAAAGCTCCATAATAAATGCCTTAATTTTAGCAAAGACTCTTAAATTACAGAAATATTGGTTGTTCCACAAAATGATAACGCTTTTCTGTAAGCCATTTTTTTTTAACATAGAAAAGAAACAAACTTGAGTATTAAATCCTATATACTCAGTAGCAGTACTTAAATAAATATTTATCGAGAGCTACGTTTTAAAAAAAAAAGTACTAAGGAACTGTAGCCACACAAATGTTTATATCTTTTTTTCTTACTAGACAAAGTCACCTGGCTCAGAGGATGTACTATCAGTAACAAAAACAAAAAGGTCAGTCTTATCTTCATAACTTCAAGTCCATTTTATATTTTAGACCTCTTTGGTTGCCCATGATAAATTGCTACTAACATTTAATGTTTTAGAAAAACTACTTGTCCTGCTGACACATGTTACACCCTATTTCTCTAAAAAAAAAAAAAAGAAACTGGTATTCATGTAAATTTTGTTGGCTACCTTTGTAATGTTTCATTGTGTATTTGTAAGACCAGCAAGCTTATTTAGTGAAATGCCAATACAATAAAACATGTTATAGAACTAGTTTTTTTTAAAGACATATCTGTATTTTTTAATGCAATATAAAGAATTTGATAAAATCATCCAAGTAATGTAATTTTGTACAGATTAGAATTTCAGATAATTTCACATGATTTAAATAATTCTGATATGTTACAGGGAATATTTCCATGTTGTTACATAGCCTTCAAGGAGTGTACAGTTGAGAATGAAGGGTAAGTTTTCCTGTGACTGTCACATCTTGTAAACAATATCCACTGCTTGGACCAAAGCCTTTGGTTCAAATGATTTGACTGGCATTTAAATTTTTTGCAAACACATAAACAGTAAAATCTACATTTCTGGATTCCAACATTTTGGGTTCTTTATAGCTAATTAATTTTGTGAAGTAAATGTTGAAAGAGAAACAAAAAGTGTCTCAGTCTAAAACACTGTTTACAGCTTACTTGACCTATTTCTTCTTATTAAATTTGTGAAGTAAATGTTGAAAAAGAAACAAAAAGTGTCTCAGTCTAAAACACTGTTTACAGCTTACTTGACCTATTTCTTCTTATTAGATTTGTGTAAACTAGGCTGACCAATTACTTGCTATTTCTTTGTTATGCTTCTAAAGTAGACTGCTTAATGACTTGTTATTTCTCTGTGTTGTTTATAGACAAGGTTTACTAATGACTTTTTTGTTTGTTTTGTTTATAGACAAGGTTTACGAATGACTTGTTATTTCTCTGTTTTGTTTATAGACAAGGTTTACGAATGACTTGTTATTTCTCTGTTTTGTTTATAGACAAGGTTTACGATTGACTTGTTTGTTTTGTTTTGTTTTGCTTATAGACTAGCCAATGACTTCATTGGTGTATATTGTTCATAGACTGGATAATAGGTGATGTTATTTTTTTTTGTCTGCAGACCTTTTGAAACGGTAACACCTGTAGAGGATGCTGTCATCACAGAAATAATCTTTGTTCTTAGAGAATGGAATACACGATGGAAAATGTTATTTGTGGTAAATTTGAGCTATTTATTTACATTTTCATTCTTGATTTGGGTGATAATTATGTCTCAGAATTCTATGCCACCGTGGACTGCATTAAGTGTCAAGATTGGTATTGGCCTGCGCAAGCCAATTATCATTTTAAAAATACTCTGTGCAGGCTGGAGACAATACAGTATTATATAAAACTAACTCACAAATGACTAGCTGCAAAATATGTGTGTCACAGCTGGGGCTGCCTAGCCAGTGTAAATATTGTATTCCTCATCAATCTTCGGATTTGAAGACAAGCCTTATTATTATTATGTTTTTTACATAAATATGTTAAACAAAAAGGTTATTGACATTTATTGTAGTAAAAATATATTAACATTTTGGAATGTTGTTACCAATTCATATGCTAACTAAAATACATCATCTTTTATTTATTGTTGGTCATGAAGGAGCGGAAGCAGCTATTTCAAACAATACTTTTAGTCATGGGGGAATTAGCCAAATATCGAACCCAACTCGCCTCATCTACACTCACCAGAGAAAAAGCTTTGGAACAAAAACATTCCGCTATTATAATGATGGACTGGGGCAACAGGTAATTGTATTTTCTCTCTCTTTTTTTTAAATTTATCTTTTTTTTACCAATTTGTTCATGCTATAGCTTGAGAGTACACTATGGTCCAATCTCTGTGCTTGTGGACCTGTTGGAGGAGGGAATCTGTAAAAAGGTTTTTGCGCTGCCTTTAGCCACTCAGCAAACACAGTATGAGTCTGGATTTGAACTTAACTCCCCTTGATAGTTAACCTAGTAGTGTCTGCCATTCAGCTACACATTCCAGCTTAGCATTTGTGTCCATTTAGTACAATCCTAAGAATGTATTTTGTATAGCTTAACAAACTTTCTACTAAGTTAAATGTGACAGTCTTTTTTTTTATTGAGTTGATATGTTTTTATTTGATCAGCCAACTGGGCCTGGATTTGGTCCCAAGAGTGGAATACCAACAAGCAGATCCAGACCAACTTAGTGTGGTAGAAATGTTCAGAATACATGAACAGAGTGTTCACAATTGTCAGGGAGCTTGGGTGAGTCATTTAATTTTATGCATTTATGTCAAAATCCTGTCACTAACAACTACATTTTGATTTGTATTGAAAATAATTTTTTTTAAGCCTATTTCCCGGCATTGTTCCCAACTTTATGAAACTATTGAACATTTCCTTTTTGAATGCCCACATCAACGATGCATTATTATCTCAGCAACCCAATTAAATCCACAAAGTGCCTAAAAGTGAGAAGCAAATGAAGAGGGGTATGCTTATTTTTCCCAAGGTACAGACTGAGAGGGAGCCTACAGCTCAGCAGCGAAAATCTGGCTAGAAAAAAAAAATTCTATTGGAAAGTAACTTTCTCAAAACATAGATGTATTGCAAATTATTATTTTTATATCTTATATTTATATAAAATTTTGTCACTTGTCAGCTAGGTCTGTAACAACTTTAAATTACTAGCTTGAAGGAATTTTGCTTGCTTACAACTGTTAAATATCTAATATTATATATTAAAAAAAAACAGCATTAAAAACCTTTCACTGTTGCACTAGCTTGACCAGCTGTTTTTTTTTTTTTTTATTTTTTTTTTATATAATTAATACCAGGGTCATTTTAAATTCACATGATGTTTAAAAGAGAGAGTTTCAAAACTTAGTGATAAAAATACAAGATAAAACAGCTTTAAAAAATTGCTTATATGTGATACATTCAGCATTTTTGTTTTTAGATATACTAATCATTTACTATAAATAGAAGTTTTAAATTTAAGTTTTCCTTTTTTTTTTTTATGAAGCTTAATTAAAGTTTTAAAATATAGAGGATATTTATTGATGTTGTCTATACTACCAAATATATACTGTACTACTATGTATGACCATGGGATAGAAGTCTCTAAATTAAAAAAAAAACTGGATGATTGAGAGTTTTTTAGAGTAGCTGATCAGATATTGAATTTTAATTAACAATAATATTTAATGTTAATGTCCCTTATATAATTTAAATAACAATAAAGTAATGATTTTGATAAGTAATTATAAGCATTGAGTTACCTTTTATTTTTAGATAGCAGAGGAGGTAAGATGCTTTGGAATGGAATAGATAGTTCTCTCCCTTACATATAAATCTTTTTTTTTTGTGCTAAAATTTGTATCAGAATGTTGTGTTTACTCCCATCCTATGCCATGTTTGCCCAACCCAATAGTCTGGCATGTGTATGACCTGTGTGTTACATAATCACCTTACTTCGTTTAACAAAGAGTCGGGAAGTACTGCTTTTCAAATTGCTATTTGATTTGTAAAATGGCTGTCAGAGATAAAATGGAAATTACTAACCAAGATTGCAGTTGTCTTAAATCAAAATAATAGAAACGAGTGTGTAACAGGGATCAATAACTTTGTTTTAAAATTAGACTTAATGGGCGCAAAATTGATAAAGTTTGGCCTAGACATTTGAGAATGTAAAAGTTAAACCCATGAATTGTATGTTGTGTATAAGTATATGCTATTGTCAGGATTTTAGATGCTAACACCTTTAACATTTGTTTTTTTTGTTTTTCAATAAGTCAATACTCTTTATTATTCTTAGTGATTAGTTTCACAAATAGAATTAAACAATAAAAAAAAAATAGTATAACATAATAAAGTAAAAAAAAAAAGTTCCCCTTTCAGACCTTGTGGTCTATATGGCAGATGATGTAAATGTCATCTGATTCTGTGGCCTACGGTTAACATGGGTGTCATGTGGCCAGCACAATGACCAACCGACGTTACTTTTCCCCAACTAATGTCAGGTACCCATTAGAGCTGGGTGGACTCAAAGGCGCCCAAAAATCCCAAAATAAAAATCCCAGTCTTCACCAGGATTCGAACCCGGGACCTTCAGTACGGAAGCCAAGTGCTTTACCGCTCAGCCACAGCGCCCTCTGTATAACATAATAATTCTCTTGAACTCCCGAGCTGACGAAGGCTCTAGGCTTGTGAAGCTAGATGCTGAGAGTAGACGTTGACCTTTCTGATTGGGAGATGGATTGAAGTACTTGATAGAAAACTATTCATTTCATTTTCATATCAAATGTTGTTATGAATGAAAGTCCAGTAATTGTTTTGAATAACTTAGATGACTGGAGCTTTTGGTAGCAAAAACAAAGTTCTCTAATTACTTTTGAATCCTAATCATTTATATTCAGGTCTTTAAAATTAAATCTGTAAGCCCTAATGAATCATTATACATCATTACACTCTTTGTTTTTTTGTTAATTATTAAATATAGTTTGGACAAACATCGAAGAAAACACATAAATCATACTTTTGATTAATATTCTAAGCCACAATTTACATTGAAGATTTAGACTTTAAAAAGTATATATTAGGAAAACTTGCAAAGTATTGAATACAAGTTAGTACATCTGTTTGATAAATATTAATCTTAATAGTTCATCAGTATATTTTTTTAGAAAATATTGAAATAAATTTTAGAATTTGTATAAATCCTTGAAGCTCATTTCCAGTCTTGCCTCATAAGAACATTTCATTTTTACCTTCATGGCAGGCCATATAATGTGAACTAACATTTTTTCAGTTTTCAATTCCACTCAATTTTTCAACCAATTGATCAAATAAATTCTAATTGCTGAAAACCAGAAGAAGGAAGAACAAAATTAAAAGGAAAGTTTAAAAAAAAAAATGTAACCTAAATATTTGATTGCCTCCGCTGCTGTACTCTTTTACCCAGCGATAGTTTTGGAAGCTTTTCTCATTCTAAAAAATATTCAGCTAGAAAAATTAACAATAAATGTTTCATTTAAATTCTTTCAATTATATATTATATGATATAGAATATTTTATTTGGTGCTCTCTTGATTTTTCCCTGATGAGAAACATCTAAAAAAAAAAAAAGGTCATCCTTTGGAAACTCTTGCACCAATAATATGAAGCAATGATCATAGTTGTAATTGAATTGAAAAATAATTTTTATGAATAAGTACATACACCATCAGATATAATTAGCACAGAAATGCAATCAATTCTTCCGGTAATAAACCTTTTACACATATAATTCACAAAACAAATACTTTTTAACATCAAAGTCACACCACAAAGGATTGAAGCTCACACGGGTGAAGATGGAAATCAGAGAGTTGTTTTTGTCAATCGGGCTTCTAGAAAGACACATCAACTAAAACACCATGAAGCCAATGCTAAGCAACCAACTATTCAGAGGAGTGAATAAACCAGCAGTATTGGGTATCACAGGGAGTACCTAGGAGAAGGTTTTTTCCCGTGCTGCCTTTAGGCGCTCAGTAGACACAACTCTGCCCGAGTCGGGTGTCGAACCTCGAGCCCCCCTTCATAGGTAGCCAAGCCAAGTTAAGTTCAAGCGCACTTAGCCTCTCGACCACGCTTTCCATGATCCATACACACACACATACATTTATTTATTGATTGATATATATAATTAAACACAACTAACACTGAAGTGAAAGAATCAAAGTTCATTTCTAAATGCTTTAAAGAATTATATATCTAAGACAAACCTTATCATACTTTATCAATAACTAAAAATAGAAAAGCTGATAAAAAAAGACTCTTGTTTTTGCTTTGGTTGCATCTTGATGACTAAAAACAAAAGGAATTATGATAACAAAACAAAATTAATGAGCATGGCTGATTAAAATCAAATTATAAATATCTTGTTTCTTGTGTTTTCATCCATTCAAAACTGTCCTTTACTCTGTATAAAAATATTGTAATAACTTAAGTGAGTCAACTCAACGAGGCACATATATCTTTATTTACACGACATCACAAGTTCACAAAACAACATCTATCTTAGGCACAGTCTTTTCACTTCGGCTCTCCACTTGGGCGGAAATCGTTCTCCTCTCTAATGTTGACATCCTTTTAGGTCTAGTCTATCACAGTGCGCACCTTCTAGCACTAGTCTGGATGGCGGTGCGCACGGCAGAGTTATAACAATATAATGAATCAACTATATATAGACTTTTAACTATATTGGCTAGGGAATTCAATACAATGCTCTTCAGTCCTGGGCATGTGATTGTGCTATGCTGCATTAACCCTTTTGCTGCCACTGGAAGAATGTAATGAAAGGTGGCAACACTTAGTATTCAGTGCATTAACCCTTTTGCTTCCACTGGAAGAATGCAATGAAAGGTGGCAACACTTAGTATTCAGTGCATTAACCCTTTTGCTTCCACTGCAAGAATGCAATGAAAGGTGGCAACACTTAGTATTCAGTGCATTAACCCTTTTGCTTCCACTGCAAGAATGCAATGAAAGGTGGCAACACTTAGTATTCAGTGCATTAACCCTTTTGCTTCCACTGGAAGAATGCAATGAAAGGTGGCAACACTTAGTATCCAGTGCATTAACCCCTTTGCTTCCACTGGAAGAATGCAATGAAAGGTGGCAACACTTAGTATTCAGTGCATTAACCCTTTTGCTTCCACTGGAAGAATGCAATGAAAGGTGGCAACACTTAGTATTCAGTGCATTAACCCTTTTGCTTCCACTGGAAGAATGCAATGAAAGGTGGCAACACTTAGTATTCAGTGCATTAACCCTTTTGCTTCCACTGGAAGAATGCAATGAAAGGTGGCAACACTTAGTATCCAGTGCATTAACCCTTTTGCTTCCACTGGAAGAATGCAATGAAAGGTGGCAACACTTAGTATCCAGTGCATTAACCCTTTTGCTTCCACTGGAAGAATGCAATGAAA
This sequence comes from Biomphalaria glabrata, assembly GCF_947242115.1. Taxonomy (NCBI): domain Eukaryota; kingdom Metazoa; phylum Mollusca; class Gastropoda; family Planorbidae; genus Biomphalaria; species Biomphalaria glabrata. The sequence goes on along the minus strand of NC_074714.1, from coordinate 1,449,529 downwards.
GGTGGCAACACTTAGTATTCAGTGCATTAACCCTTTTGCTTCCACTGGAAGAATGCAATGAAAGGTGGCAACACTTAGTATCCAGTGCATTAACCCTTTTGCTTCCACTGGAAGAATGCAATGAAAGGTGGCAACACTTAGTATTCAGTGCATTAACCCTTTTGCTTCCACTGCAAGAATGCAATGAAAGGTGGCAACACTTAGTATTCAGTGCATTAACCCTTTTGCTTCCACTGGAAGAATGCAATGAAAGGTGGCAACACTTAGTATCCAGTGCATTAACCCTTTTGCTTCCACTGGAAGAATGCAATGAAAGGTGGCAACACTTAGTATTCAGTGCATTAACCCTTTTGCTTCCACTGGAAGAATGCAATGAAAGGTGGCAACACTTAGTATTCAGTGCATTAACCCTTTTGCTTCCACTGGAAGAATGCAATGAAAGGTGGCAACACTTAGTATCCAGTGCATTAACCCTTTTGCTTCCACTGGAAGAATGCAATGAAAGGTGGCAACACTTAGTATTCAGTGCATTAACCCTTTTGCTTCCACTGGAAGAATGCAATGAAAGGTGGCAACACTTAGTATTCAGTGCATTAACCCTTTTGCTTCCACTGCAAGAATGCAATGAAAGGTGGCAACACTTAGTATTCAGTGCATTAACCCTTTTGCTTCCACTGGAAGAATGCAATGAAAGGTGGCAACACTTAGTATTCAGTGCATTAACCCTTTTGCTTCCACTGCAAGAATGCAATGAAAGGTGGCAACACTTAGTATTCAGTGCATTAACCCTTTTGCTTCCACTGGAAGAATGCAATGAAAGGTGGCAACACTTAGTATTCAGTGCATTAACCCTTTTGCTTCCACTGGAAGAATGCAATGAAAGGTGGCAACACTTAGTATCCAGTGCATTAACCCTTTTGCTTCCACTGGAAGAATGCAATGAAAGGTGGCAACACTTAGTATCCAGTGCATTAACCCTTTTGCTTCCACTGGAAGAATGCAATGAAAGGTGGCAACACTTAGTATTCAGTGCATTAACCCTTTTGCTTCCACTGGAAGAATGCAATGAAAGGTGGCAACACTTAGTATTCAGTGCATTAACCCTTTTGCTTCCACTGGAAGAATGCAATGAAAGGTGGCAACACTTAGTATTCAGTGCATTAACCCTTTTGCTTCCACTGCAAGAATGCAATGAAAGGTGGCAACACTTAGTATTCAGTGCATTAACCCTTTTGCTTCCACTGGAAGAATGCAATGAAAGGTGGCAACACTTAGTATTCAGTGCATTAACCCTTTTGCTTCCACTGGAAGAATGCAATGAAAGGTGGCAACACTTAGTATCCAGTGCATTAACCCTTTTGCTTCCACTGGAAGAATGCAATGAAAGGTGGCAACACTTAGTATCCAGTGCATTAACCCTTTTGCTTCCACTGGAAGAATGCAATGAAAGGTGGCAACACTTAGTATTCAGTGCATTAACCCTTTTGCTTCCACTGGAAGAATGCAATGAAAGGTGGCAACACTTAGTATTCAGTGCATTAACCCTTTTGCTTCCACTGGAAGAATGCAATGAAAGGTGGCAACACTTAGTATTCAGTGCATAATGATGAGATGCTCTTGTACTTTTAAAACTGAATGCTTCTTATATTTAACAATGATCAATAGAATTCTCTGTTGATTGTTCTCCGAACTGTAAAAGGCAAATTTACTTCCTTTCTAGTTTGAACACATTACATGCTTCACTGCTTTCAAGGAAACGTAGAGACCTTCTTGTTTGATATTTACCTGAATAAAAATATATTACTATACTATTACCATTATTTTTTTGCTGTGTTTACTGTAATGAACTTCGCTTTTAGAACGTAACAATATCCTATGCATGTACATAATTGTAAATTTCTAATATGTCTGTTTTGTTTTTAATGGTGATTTGTTAAAAATGTTAGCTAAATTATCTCATTATTTTCGTCATTATCATCTAACCTAGGGATATCAAATCTTGGATGACCGTGTCTAATTGTATTAACCCTATGATATTATCTTTGATATTTTAGCCCAATGGTATGATGAAAGTTATTCCAAGAGACAACCAGAATGAAAAAATGTTTCACCTGCTCATAACTTTGTGTAATCTGGGTTGTGATATTGGGGACAATGCCGAAGTTTACCTTTCCTTATACGACAACACCTCCGGCAATTTTATCAGGTAAGATCTTTTACTTCAGGGGTGGCCAACCTTTTGATCCCGTGCGCCAATTATTTTCACTTCTAATGCAAATGCGCCACACAAACTTCTACTCCCTTTTTTTATATCTTTAAAAATATGATAATTTTGAGGTTTGGCAGTTTTATATACCCAGTGTAATCGGGTAGTGTAATCGTTTCTATCAAAATCATACATTTATGAAAGTATGGGCAGAGTTAGCAGTTATAGAGGAAGAAGTTCCACACACACACACAGACATACAAACAAATTTAACTGACATTTCTGAAGAAGTATTCATAGTTTTAATTATTTCTGAATATACTACTAATTAATTTTGAACACTGTTGACAGTTTTAAATTAAAAAAAACATTTCATTTAAGTATGTTTTGTTTTCAATAAATCTGAAATATTAATAGTTAAATTCGCAACTGGAAGCAATGGACAGTTCTTCACATTTGAATTGGACAGTTGTGACCTCAATTTGTTTTCAATTATTTGCAAGTATGAAAATGTTTGCTGGAATCTGTATGTTGATCTGAAATGACAGGCATAACTTTGGTTATTGTTCAAGTACCTCTACCAATCATTGGCTGTGCTCCATCAGTACAGACACTTAAAGTTTACTCAATTTAATTGATAATTTTCCAAATATGACTCTGCTTTCTAAAATATGTTGGGTTCTCTTATTTTTTAATGAAGTGAATCAAGGTCAATAAGTCCATTAAAGATGTTTAAATTTTATCATTTCCTCTTATGCTTAACTGGTCCACATCACTAATATCATGCTTAATTTGAAACTTCTCTTTACAAAGATTTTTCACCTCTTTTAAATCCTCTTTTTTTCCTGACCACACATTCTTTGCGAAAATCAGAGTTGGACATTATCTTTTGGCTGTCTTCTATTTTAACTTCATGTTATATATAATGTCTGAAAATATATCTTCTGTTATCCAAGAAGTTGCGTTTACAAACAATGGACATTTGTTTTCCTAATGGACTCGAAATGTATAAGAATTAATGTTCCCACATCTCATTCAACTGATGCTTGTTATCTCTTTCTGCTTTTTTTTTGTTCATATTCTTGCATTGTTGGAAGAAGCGGAAGAACCTAATGTAGACTTGTTTTAAATTACAATCGATAAGGTTGTCAGGTTCTAGGGACTCGCTACTATATGAATTAGGAAATATTTGGTCATTTACGAGTGGAAGCATCCTATTATTTATTTCATTGTTTAAATTGTGTTTTGATTTTAGCTAATTTTTATGTTAACTGGACTATTTCTTATAAAGCGTCCCTGTAGTTCTTTATTCATTACATCACTGATAATCACAGTATGAAGTGTATTTTTTTTTCTTTCTTAGGGATGGCAAATGCATTTAAAAATCTCTCTACCAATTATACGCTTATTTGTAGAATATGTCAGAACAATCACCGTCTTGTAAGTGCGTACTAGTTTCCTATTGTCTAAATTCATGTTAGGTCAATGAATACAGACCTATTCATAGTCTTTCAAATTTTAAAGCATTATCCTTCAACTTTCGTGTAAACATGTGGGTCTCTTGGACACCATGAGTTAAATTCTCATTAATCTATTCTCTGCAGATCAGTTTGTTTTTGTTTTTTTTACCATCAGACGTTTTTTTTTTTCATTATCTCAGGGGTGTAGTGCACCACTTGTTATGGTGCAATGTGCCCCTTTTGGCGCATGCGCCATAGGTTGGCCACCCCTGATCTACTTCAAACACCTCTATGACTTAAGTCATGTATTTTTATTGCTCTGTCGGTTGAGTTGACTTTGTTCTCTTTACAGTGAAAGATTTGTCATGCATTTTATCAAGACTAAACAGACTGAAGCCAGTGATAAAAGTTTAAGTACTATATTTACAGTAAGTGCTAAAATGAGATTTATCTACTATATTGTATTACTGTCATTCAGCTTTATGAATATAGCCCTATGACTGTCAAATTAAACAATAATGAACAGTTAATATTACATTTTAAATTATTTTATATTATACAGTTCCACTTGCCATAAAGGTCCAGACCAGTGATATTTTGCCTACCATTGCCTTCATATCATTCAGTTTACTATTGATGAAAACAATGCTCTGGTCATACAATTTTTTGGTATTCTAGGGCCATCATAATACTTAGGTTTAGCACTGGTCAATATTTGACTGAATAAAACTTATGTGGTATTGAAATATTTGACAACAATGAACAAGAAAGCTACAATTTTAACATTTATTTCATTACAGTGCAGAGGAAAACAAAAGATGTCTTCAGTTTTACTTTTCACTAAAAACTTCCTTAGTCTGAAAACATTGCAGGCCAATACCTCCACAGTTTCAAGACACAAACACACATACAAAAATGTTAGGCACCTACACACACAATTAACTTAAATTTAAAATGAAACACCTACATCCAATGTACATCCTAAGTATACACAACACATCCTAAGTATACACAACACATCCTTAGTACAGAAAACACATCCTAAGTTTACACCACACATCTTAAGTACCTACAACACATCCATTACACACAACTTGTCCTTCTCAGTTTTCACAATACGTCCTTAGTATGCACACATTGTAATTTTACACAACACATCATACATACAGATAACACATTGCTATGTACACACACAACACTCCTAACCTTACACAACACAAAGTAAGATTAAGTAAGATAACACATCATAAGTACAGACAACATATCAAAAGTTTACACAACACATCATAAGTACAGACGACATATCCCAAGTTTACACAACACATCATACGCACAGACAACACATCCGAAGTACACACAACACATCCTAAGTACACACAACACATCCTAAGTTTACACAAAACCTCCATAGTTTCAGCTTATAAAAACACAACCAAACATCTTTAACACCAAATAGAAAACATCCCCATTTTGAACACAACAAAGATTAAATCAAAATGTAACATCATTTATATCTTCTGCTATTCTGTTGACAAATTTTTAGGATTTAGTTGCTGATGACCTACGTCGTGATATTTACTTGGTTGTCCAGATTTTCAGAAAAGGTAATTGAAATAAATGTTTTTTACTTGGTTGTCCAGATTTTCAGAAAAGGTAATTGAAATAAATGTTTTTTACTTGGTTGTCCAGATTTTCAGAAAAGGTAATTGAAATAAATGTTTTTTACTTGGTTGTCCAGATTTTCAGAAAAGGTAATTGAAATAAATGTTTTTTACTTGGTTGTCCAGATTTTCAGAAAAGGTAATTGAAATAAATGTTTTTTACTTGGTTGTCCAGATTTTCAGAAAAGGTAATTGAAATAAATGTTTTTTACTTGGTTGTCCAGATTTTCAGAAAAGGTAATTGAAATAAATGTTTTTTACTTGGTTGTCCAGATTTTCAGAAAAGGTAATTGAAATAAATGTTTTTTACTTGGTTGTCCAGATTTTCAGAAAAGGTAATTGAAATAAATGTTTTTTACTTGGTTGTCCAGATTTTCAGAAAAGGTAATTGAAATAAATGTTTTTTACTTGGTTGTCCAGATTTTCAGAAAAGGTAATTGAAATAAATGTTTTTTACTTGGTTGTCCAGATTTTCAGAAAAGGTAATTGAAATAAATGTTTTTTACTTGGTTGTCCAGATTTTCAGAAAAGGTAATTGAAATAAATGTTTTTTACTTGGTTGTCCAGATTTTCAGAAAAGGTAATTGAAATAAATGTTTTTTACTTGGTTGTCCAGATTTTCAGAAAAGGTAATTGAAATAAATGTTTTTTACTTGGTTGTCCAGATTTTCAGAAAAGGTAATTGAAATAAATGTTTTTTACTTGGTTGTCCAGATTTTCAGAAAAGGTAATTGAAATAAATGTTTTTTACTTGGTTGTCCAGATTTTCAGAAAAGGTAATTGAAATAAATGTTTTTTACTTGGTTGTCCAGATTTTCAGAAAAGGTAATTGAAATAAATGTTTTTTACTTGGTTGTCCAGATTTTCAGAAAAGGTAATTGAAATAAATGTTTTTTACTTGGTTGTCCAGATTTTCAGAAAAGGTAATTGAAATAAATGTTTTTTACTTGGTTGTCCAGATTTTCAGAAAAGGTAATTGAAATAAATGTTTTTTACTTGGTTGTCCAGATTTTCAGAAAAGGTAATTGAAATAAATGTTTTTTACTTGGTTGTCCAGATTTTCAGAAAAGGTAATTGAAATAAATGTTTTTTACTTGGTTGTCCAGATTTTCAGAAAAGGTAATTGAAATAAATGTTTTTTACTTGGTTGTCCAGATTTTCAGAAAAGGTAATTGAAATAAATGTTTTTTACTTGGTTGTCCAGATTTTCAGAAAAGGTAATTGAAATAAATGCTTTTTACTTGGTTGTCCAGATTTTCAGAAAAGGTAATTGAAATAAATGTTTTTTACTTGGTTGTCCAGATTTTCAGAAAAGGTAATTGAAATAAATGTTTTTTACTTGGTTGTCCAGATTTTCAGAAAAGGTAATTGAAATAAATGTTTTTTACTTGGTTGTCCAGATTTTCAGAAAAGGTAATTGAAATAAATGTTTTTTACTTGGTTGTCCAGATTTTCAGAAAAGGTAATTGAAATAAATGTTTTTTACTTGGTTGTCCAGATTTTCAGAAAAGGTAATTGAAATAAATGTTTTTTACTTGGTTGTCCAGATTTTCAGAAAAGGTAATTGAAATAAATGTTTTTTACTTGGTTGTCCAGATTTTCAGAAAAGGTAATTGAAATAAATGTTTTTTACTTGGTTGTCCAGATTTTCAGAAAAGGTAATTGAAATAAATGTTTTTTACTTGGTTGTCCAGATTTTCAGAAAAGGTAATTGAAATAAATGTTTTTTACTTGGTTGTCCAGATTTTCAGAAAAGGTAATTGAAATAAATGTTTTTTACTTGGTTGTCCAGATTTTCAGAAAAGGTAATTGAAATAAATGTTTTTTACTTGGTTGTCCAGATTTTCAGAAAAGGTAATTGAAATAAATGTTTTTTACTTGGTTGTCCAGATTTTCAGAAAAGGTAATTGAAATAAATGTTTTTTACTTGGTTGTCCAGATTTTCAGAAAAGGTAATTGAAATAAATGTTTTTTACTTGGTTGTCCAGATTTTCAGAAAAGGTAATTGAAATAAATGTTTTTTACTTGGTTGTCCAGATTTTCAGAAAAGGTAATTGAAATAAATGTTGTTTTAATATACCGAAAATGAGATTTGTTTAATAAAAAGAAACTTAAATGATAAAATAAAATGTCAGAAATAATACTTTTAAAACAACTACACCATAATAATTTATTGAGAGGAATATCGAAGAAACTGTGTCAAAATAAATGCAGGCTAGAATGACTAGGGCCAGAAACACAGTGCACATGTTTGTTTTTAAATTTATGTGTTAGTTTGTATCAGTATTAAGCGTTACATTAGTTATTTATGTTCATGATTTCCATATTAACCCCCCTCCCCTCTTCCTTTTTAGCTTCTATGTGTATTCTCATGTTATACTGACTATGTCTGATTATGTACTTATTCTATGGATCATTTAAAAGAAAAAAAAAATTGTTGTACAAATAAGTGTTGGCAATGCTACAAATAGATTACATTTGAAAGATGGACGAGTGTGTGCACAAGTAAGGAAAGAAAAACTGTAACAGTAGTGATCAGGATACAAATATGTGTATGTGTCTCATTGTTTGGCAGCATTATTAAGCAACTTAACTTTTTCTTTTGACAGGTCGTTTAAACTCTGAAGGCAGCTTCAAGAAATTACCAGTCTTTCAGTATCGAAGACCCTGGGGGATATCAGGTTTCTTATTTATTTCTATCTAGTTATACTTCCTATGATGTCTGCAAATGTAATTAATTAAGCTGATACCTTACCTCTTAAGAAGACAAGATCTTTTTAGAGGGGAAAAATTTTAAAGTTTAAAGTTGTCAATGAATGTTTAATTTTACAATTATATAACAATTAAGTTTTATTTTCATTTTTTCAACAAGCAAACTGCTACATTCACCCAATATGGATAAATAATATGGTCTCTGGTCTCTTGATATTGTTACATTTCTCACTATCCAGGCTCTCTGCAAACTGCACCACACCACACAACTAACTCTAAGAACTTGATAACTCAGGGCTCCAAAGTAGCAGTTTAATTTCAAATACATCACAGCCAAACTGTACAATTGGCAACAACATTAACACTGACTGTACAAAAACCTGGCCTTTATTCTGGGCTGACTTCACACACCATGCTGGTTCTGACTTCCCCTCGTACTGGTCACATTGTGAGGAAACATGAAGCGGTTTGACTCCAACACATTCGCTCTTATATAGGGTCCCTACAGGCCTTCTAGAACTGGATGGAATGTCGCTTGACCACTCAGGTTGATCACATTCGCATTGACTTGCGTGCGTAATATTTACAACACAGGTCCTTGCCGAACTGGCGTGTTCTGTCACTCTTCACAGTTGAACGCTTGTCTAGAGCTGGCCTGGGGCGATTTGCATTGTCTAAAAACACACAGCACTACCCCCATCTGTGTCACCACCAGGATTATAACGATATTATCAAATTCACACAATATAGGTTATCATATTGTCACACTTACACAATATAGCTGGAGAATATGGTCTCAGGTTATCATATTATCAAATTCACATGATATCAATGATTGCTTTGATTTACTCTCATCAAAATATTACATAGTGTGGCAGTATAATTAATTCACTGGTTATCTTATTGCTATATTCCTACTGTGTGGCTAGATTATGGCACATCACTAACACATACTACATTTTAACATTTGGTGTAATTCTGTCCTTTTTTTTTTATTTCTTTAGTTTTGTGTTTGAAAGATTTGTTCCAGATCCAACCAGAAGCAGAACTTGAATATTTCCTAAGTGTTCACTGGTCAGTATTCAAATCAAATTTAGGGGCTAACAACTTAGCAGATGGCTCTTAAAAAAAAACTAATAATCAGACAACCCAGCAAAGTGTAGAGCACTCAATCTTTACAGACATTTTTAAGTACGAAACAAATTTAAAATCAGACAACCCCAACACACAGATCTACTCAAATCTACTACATGATCTACTACATGTTTAAGAACAGGCCAAGCTATAAGAAACCTAAGGAAAGATGTGACTCCCCTTTCCAGCTATAAGATATTCAACCAAATTTGTAGATGAAATCATTTGAAGATGAAGTTAAAAAGATAATAACAAACTGAATTGGGCTACCACAATACAAAGTAAATATCAGAAAAATGTAGTTATCTTTCTCTCTTGAATTTACATTTGTAACTGAAAGAGAAAATTATAAAAGCATAAAATGTTGACATGAGAAAAACGGTAGAAATTGAGCTTCCAGGATTGAAACAAGACTCTCATCAATGTAGTCATATGTTTTCCCATGTGCTAACTCACACAATTTCACATATTTTATTGTGGCTTTGATCTTTTTAAGAATCGCAACTTGTGTTGTTTGTTTCAGTGTTGACAATGAAAATTTTTTCAATATGCATGAATCATTAATCAGAAGGCAAGTGCAGTTGCTGGGAAAGTCCTTGATAGATAAACAGAACCAGGGTCAGTTTTAAAAATTGTATTTCTTACATCAGACAAGTTTTCTTTTAAAATTAAGCTACCAATCCTAAACGAAAGCTATTTAAATAAAACATTTGTTACATCTTTAACCAAAGCTATTTAAACTAAACTGAATGTTTTTTTACTAAATAAACTTAAGTGTTTTTAAGTAGAAATTTGTTTCATCATAAACTAAAGCTATTTAGACTTTAATTATAAACTAACTATAGCTAGAGTAAACCACATTTTTGACATCAGTATATATACAATTTTTTGCTAATAAAGTCTTCAAAACTTTAGTATCAGACACTATAACATTATAGTTGATTCTTGATAGTCCAACACTTGACCAATGTAAATTTATCTAATTAATGTATACTGTAGCAGGTATATTGTTAGAATGTAAATAGGCTTAAATTGTAATTTACTCCATTCTGTGAAAGCTGAAATCATGTCTTGTATTTTTTAGATTAATAAATTTTTCTCTTTCATCTATTGCTTATTTTATTTAATTGAAGTCTTAGAGAAAATAAAAAATTAAATTTTCTTGACATATACTATGGTTAACTTAAACTATGGTTAAGTACAAAGATCCTTTGGTTTTCTTTTTGGCAATCCAACACACTGTACTTTAACCATTGGATTAGGTCTCCAAGTTGCTGCAAAACTTAAATCTTTTTTTTTTTTTCCAGGCATTACTTTGTCAGTGAAAATATTACATGGTGACATGAAGAATGTGAAAATAGACAACCCAATGCTGTTCAATAAACCTTCAGTTGTGTTAACTCAAAGGATGGGATTTTCAGAATTTATCAATCCTGGTAAGTAGATTTATTAACATAGGTGTCTACTAAAAAATATCAATTGATTAACATTTATTCCTTTAGACCAGTGACTACTTTTTTTTACATAATAGAAGTCCCTCTGTTAAAATTTGTGATTTCTGTATTTGTTTTTAAGTGGGCATGTAAAATACTGCACTCATCCTTAATCTTCAAAATCGAAGACATTACCATTATCATTATTATTTGGTATCATACTAATTGTTCTGTTTAAACATTTTTTTTCTAGGTGAAGTTAGAAATGATCTTTATTTAACTTTGATTGGTGCAGACTTTGACAGAGGATCAAAAACTGCTTCCAAAAACATTGAAGCTCGAGTCACTGTCAATAATCATAATTATGAAATCATTAAGGTAAATAATCATTTTAAAATATCATTGTAAACTTCTGTTGTAGTTATAAAATTATTTATTTCACCATGTTATAAGACTAATAATTGCAAAGTACAAACAAAATGACAAACGTTTTGATTTACAAGTTACAAACAATTTGGTTTTGATTTCAGAATCAGTGTGATTAGACTCTCCAGTTCATCTGACCCTACATGGTACCCATTCATTCATTTCTCTTATTCAATAGCTTCCCCCCATCCAGTTCTAATTGAAATAGTTAGCTCTTCAGATTCTGATCACCTTCCATCAGAGCTGAAGCTCTTGTTTCAGTTTCTTGCAACCAAGCTCATCCAGTTCTTTGAATTCCTTACCTTCTGTTGAGCTGCCTTCAGCACCAACTAGAGGGCTTTGCGCAGGGCAGAGTTATAACAATGTATCTATTGTAGAGATGCACTTTAAGTGACTGCTAGTGAAAGTGCAATTGTGATGACATTGATTCAAAGCAAGTCTGTAGCTTAGATATAGGTAAACAGACAATTAAGGCTAGGCTTTCACAGGAGCCGCATCTTTGTTATAGGGACTGAGACTTGATCATTCCAGTTCTGGATTAAACATTCATATTTGATCTATGCCTGTTGATTACTTTATCTTGATCTGTATGTTATTAAGAGCGCAGAGTAATACTACACATACAGAGACACTCTATCAATCTTCTGATCTGCACAAACTCTATCTACAAACCCTGATTAGGCATATCACAATATGCCTCCCTGTATAAAATGATAACAGAAATGTTTTCTTGCCTTAGCACATTCCTAGGATTTAGCATGCCTGTGCATCATAATGTTTTTTTTGACCTTTCTGACAAGATTCAAAGGAATGCTTGCTATTACATTAGGCTTTAACTTATTTACAAGAGCTGCTAGAAGGACATTAGTTTGATAGTCTGTATTCTCCACTTCTGACTTTTACATTAGTTTGATAGTCTTTATTCTCCACTTGTGACTTTTTCTCATGGTTCCCTCTTGAAGTTTGGAGTTCGGAATCAGTAACCTCTCCTTGATGAACAGCTTTACTGGAGTCTCTTGCATTCATTGTCCATTCTATTACTGCCTGCTTGTGAAATAACAAAAAAAAAAAGTGGCAAACATGTTCAAGTTAGAATAAAAGAAACTATTTATGTCTCCAGTGATTTGAAAGAATTACTAATTACACAAAAGCAGAGTTTGTCATTGAAGCATTTGATAAGTGCACTAATGTGGACAAACTATTGTCAATTTAAAAACATGAAAAGCAAGAACTTTTTTACCAAAACTTGTATACTGGACAAACGCATACTGATTGTCAAAATACCCTGAAAAAAAAACTAATTTATTCCAGGACTGCATTCTTTCTGCTTCTGGTGACCAGATGTCTTCTACTTTTTTTTCCTATGTGTTGTATCATAGCAATACACCAAAGTGGCAAGAAACTATTCGGGTAAATATCTTGAGTCTAGCTTAATTTTAATGTAGATCTGACTTCACTTATAATGATTGATAAACAAAAGTAAATGTAGCATTGAAATAGTATTTTTTAAAGCTTTGTTTGTGACTTCCCTGATATGCCTTGTAATAGTTGAAACTATTTGAGTCAATATATGACTATTTGAAGTACTTATTTTTTTCAAGGGTAGCACTTCTGTAGTCTCAATATGCTTCCTACTAAGAATGAATTCTACTATAAAAAAACAACTTACAAAATTGTTGAGTAAATGGTGTTTTTATAGTCATACATTTTTATTCTTCCAATCTTGTCTTCTCATAGCTGGGAGGTGTGTGAGTGTGAATGGGTTTGAGGTTGAATGTGGCTATGTTGAAGGTATATTGGTTCAAAGTTCAGCTGATGTCACTTTTTATGTTGATACCAGTGCATGGAAGTTCAACTCATTGGTCATTATGAAATGATAAGAGAACGATGCCATTTTAATTTTTAATGTGTTAGTGCTATTTAGCAGTAACTTAAATTCCTTAAGTCCTCTAAAATAATATTCAAACTGAATATCATTGTAATTTAATTGAAATAAATGCAATTGTATGATTATTACTCAACTGCTTTTTTTATTTTTTGGTCCACAGTTATCCATTCCAATAGAGAAATTCAATGTAGCACATATAAGAATTGAACTTTGTCATTGCTCCAGTAAGATTTCACAACTTTTATATTTTGCATTCATCATCATCATCTTTCCTTGTGGAACATAGAGCTTCAGTAAAAATACGCCACTCTCCACAGTCTCTTGCTAGTTTTTTAATAACTTCCCAGCTCTTTCCTGTCTTCGCTGCTTCATCTAGCACACTGCGTCACCATGTTCTTTTTGGTCTTCCTCTATGTTTTGTGCCCTGGGGGTTCCACTCCAAGGCCTGTCTAGTTCTGTTGTTGGTATTCACCCTTTTCTAAGAGTGAGTGACCAATCCATTTCCACTTTCTCTCTAAGATCTGCACCTCTATATTTCTCTGTCTACCCATCTCCCACAGTTTGATGTTTTCTATTTTGTCATTACCAGTGTATTTTCAAGATATTTCTCAAACATCTGTCAGAGGTTCAAATTATATATATACAGCTGCTGCTTGTCTCTTGTTCTTGTGTTTATTGACTTGGCTCGTTAGGGGTATGAATACTGAATTACACTTATTAATACTTGCTTAGTTACTCAAATAAGAACAGTTACCACTAGATACACATCAACTCCAACTCTAGATCTCCAAGAATATAACAATGATATTTTAATATCCAATATAGCTCAAATAATGCACAATAAATATTACTAAACAAACACCAGTCCAGGAAGCGACTATCCAACCTTCCTGGACCGGGAGCAAGACCTTACTGGCTAGCACATTCTCTCGCACATTCAACGAAGACTTAATCACTCAGTTCACAACACGTGCAACACTTCGCATTCATAACAAGGGGATATAACAATCATACCAAAATATCAAACTAACATTCATTCTCGCCATACCTCTCCCTGACAACATCTCTTGATGAAGATCTGTACTTTTTTTGTTGCTGCTTTAGTTGTTCTCCATGTTACAGAATTTGACAGAAGGACCGCCTTGATATTACAGTTTAATATCTAGATAAAATATCTTTGCGTTAATAGAAAATTTTTAGTTTACATTTCTATTGCACGATCAATAAAAGCTCAACTTTTAAGAGCTAACTATTTAGTTCACATTTCAAATGTATCCTGAAAGATATGTACTATTTTCTGTCAACAGATCGAGATAAAGCTGAGAAAAAGATGTACGGCTTTGCCTTTTTATCGTTAACTAAACAAGGTAACATAGCTCAAGAGGACGGTAAATATGATCTACGTATCTACAAGGTAAGCACGCTCTCCATTTTTTTTTTGTCGCTTTTTCAATTAATGACAATTTGACTTTTAGTCTGTCTTTTCAAGTTATAATTTTTTAGCTTTCTTTTACCTGTCAGTATTATCAACTTATTAATTTATTGGTATTCTTTTCAAAAATGGAAAACAAATTGTGTTTTGTATGTTTTTGTTGAAAATACTTTGTGTCTGTAATTTTTTTTTTTTTATATATATTTTTGTTTTAAATTTTAACAATCCTTGCCTATATATGTTCAGTCAAAATTCCAATATGGATATTTTTTTTATTTGTAGAATATATTTTTGGGACATTGCTCTCTATATTAATCTTTGTTATTATATTAATCTTTGCTGACATTTTTTTTTTGTAAACACAATGGATGTCTCTTGTTTCAGTGTGATGATTCCAGCAAAGTGAAAAATTATCTTCGCCTGTCCTATCTGAGGGATGAGAGTGAAGATTTCAAAAAATCATCCAATGAACACAGTCCCTACCAGCAATCATCAAGAGAGTTTTTAAGCATTAGAACATTGCTTTGCTCTACAAAATTTGCTCAAAAAAGTAAAAAACTTTTGAAACAATTGATTAAAATTAATTAGATCTTATTGTGATGCTATTGTTCTGGTCCTAATAAGCGGCTGATCCAGTTACACAAATATGCCCAATAGTATGCGCAAAAATTTGTGTAACATTAAATGGCTGCCTGGTCGTGCGGTTTGCGTGCTGGACTGTCATTCGGATTTATCGATGGTCCCGGGTTCAAACCCTGCCCCCCAAATTCCTGCGGGAATTTTGGACTCGGAAGTAAATTATCTTTAAGTATGAAGGAACAACTGAAACATACAGAACATTTACGAAAAAAAAAAAAAAAAAGCTTATTTAATTTTTATTGTGTGATACACTTGTATAGCGAATAAACGAACATTAACTACTGTTGTATATAAACTTTGTTTAATAAAAATAAATTTTCAGACATGTTTTTCAAAAGGATCCATAATACTTTATTAGGTACCCAGCAAATGAAGCATAATTTTAAAAAGCGAATTGATAAATTCCACAAGAACTTATCCAGTGTGATTTGATGTGTTTTCTTGTTGGAATGCACTTGAATAAATTCACCACTTACATGCAGCCCTTTTGCATAAAATAGTGAGATAAAGTTATAGTGCTATTCCATGTATCATGAGTTGTCAATTCCACCGACTCATTATGGGCTTGATCTCCATTTTTCTGGTCTGCTGATACAGTCATGTACCTTTCTCCCATTTTAATTAATAATTGCAGCATAATAGTCTTCAGTTTCATTGTAGATTGTAGCTCATTGTTCATGGATAAAAATTATTCATAATTTTCAACCTGTTGAAGTTCCACATGTCCAACTTGTGACTTATTTTTCTCATTTGATTGGTCTGATTAAATGAAAAATAAGTCTGAATAAGTGGATAACAAATCCACATGTAAAATAGGATTTGTCAGTATTTTTGACAGCCTTTTTTCCCCTAATGTGACTCTTGTATCCAAGTGTACCATTGTAAAGTGTGATCTAACAAATCAAAGGCTGTTTTCTCAAAGAGTACAAATGTATAGTGTCAAAAAATACAAATGTGTTTTTCACTTAAGCAATTTCTATCTCCTCTGCTGAACTGTTGAATGTTTTACAATTTCTATTTCCTCAGCTGAACTGTTGAATGTTTTACAATGGAGATCAAATCCTAGTAAAATTCTGTATCATTTAGATAGTTTAATCAAACTGAAAGGTCAAGAATTAGTTCGGGTAAGTAAGTAGTGTCAAGTCTATTTAGAGGCATCTAACCTGGATATTGCATATGTTCACTATTAGTGATATAAGAAATAACCAGATTTAAATGTGCTCTGTGAGAACTTAAAAACCCAGATACTTTCACTGTGTGAGAAATTCAATTAATTTATTTAACCAAATGCAGCATACACTTACTGATTGAAATCAAAACTAGATAATACATGTATTTTATGAAAGGAATTAAATCTAGATTCTGCATTGTTGAGAGATTGTAGCCTAGACAGAGTAATAGAAGATGCAGGTCTATAATTGAATTATCTGCATTCTGTTGTGTACCACAATTTATTTATTTTTTTTTTAAAACATTTATGCCTCAAATGCTACATATATTACCCTATTTATGATATCAAAAATGTAATAAAATTTATTTAAAAAAAATGTACACCATGATAATAGATTTACTTTGGCTTTTTAATAATGATTTTTGTAAATTCATCTTCTAATTTTACAGTATCTTCAAGATGTTCTGGATGCTCTGTTTGACATGTTTACAGCTGGTGAGAAGGAACAAGTTCCATTTGCAATGGAGATTTTTCAAACTTTGGTCAGTTTTTTTAAAAGTTAAACCTACCCTACTTCTTTATATCTTTCTTAACTCTTTCTCTCCGTATTTATTTACCACATTCTGGTGGAATCAACGCTGGTATCGTCAGTTAGGAGAGAAAGAGTTAATTATTTTCTTTTACTTTTTTCATACCCAGTGCCTTACTTTCATATTGAGTTTTCTTGGATTGGTGTCATAATTGTCATCAGTGTATATATAACAATGAGATGCCCCTGTACCTTAGAGAACTGGTTACTCCATATGTCCCCCAGAGAGCCCTGCGCTCAATGGACTCAACGCTTTTAGTAGTGCCACGTTTCTCCCTTAAAAGCTACGGTCTGCGGGATTTTTCAGGGCACGGACCAAAGGTTTGGAACTCACTCCCCATTGATCTCAGACAGACAACATGCTATACCACTTTTAAGAAGAACATTAAGACCTACTTGTTTAAAACTTTTTTAGATTAGTTTATGATTTCTATTGTTGTGTTTGTGTTTGTAATGTTATTACAGTGCCTTGAGCCTACATTTTGTTTGTTAACAGCGCTTTATAAATAAAATTATTATTATTATTATTATTATAATTACTAATTAAATAAATTAAATATTTGTATCTAGGTTCATATCTTTAATTTACTCCATGAAGACAAGTTCAAAAAATTTAGTGATGTCTTAGAAGAGTATTTGCAAAAGTCATTTTCATCTCCACTTGCACACAGGTGAGTTGGTTCAAAGGCACTTATACCAGCACAAATTAGCATTGTCTTGTTCTTTGTGTTCTTACAACATGTCAGACATCAGGAGTGGTTTGATAACAGAAAGCTTAAGAGTCACATGACTTCATTGTTTCATAAATGAAGGGATAAGAAATAAATAAGGGAGATAGAGTTAGGGAGGAATTTTTTTTTAAAAAAGCAGTTTAAACTTGGAGATGGGACTGGATTGTGTTTGTGGAGTCTTTTATTGTTTCAATAAGCATTCTTAATTAATGGTATGAAACATTTATTTACATTGTTTCTGTTCTATTTATGTGTATGTTTCTGTTGTGTTGTCTGTATATGAGAAAAATAGCCCTTGCAATCAGAACAAATTTCCATAAGGATCAATAAAGCAGTCTTAGTCTTAGTATTTTATAAATATTGAAATGTTATACTCTTGGTAGTAATGTTGTAGTCTTGTGCAAAGCAGCTTCTTGTGTTTAATATTGAGAAAGTTTGAGAGAGAGATTGGGAGAGGGAGGAAGGGCTTTAGGGGAGGGGAGAGAGAGAGTTTAGAAAAGATATGGAATTTGTGGCTCTTCATTTTTTTTAACCTAATGCACTGCTGAAAAGAAAAGAGAAGGAAATGAAGCCACAAGGGGAGATGAGTTATAGGAACTGTGTAAATGGTTTGGGTTACTTCTTTGGCGTGTCGTAAGTTACAGGGATATGATTTTCACATGCAGAGCTTTACATGTACAAGTATTGTAAAGTACCACTCTACGAAGGAGTATAGAATTAGTATTTATTGACAGCCAACAATAGGTTACACATGTAACATGGAATACATTATCTTCAATGACTAAAAGTACTAAATGTGCCCAAATTAATACTACAGGGCGCTTAGACTAGATTCAGTTAATAAAGGCCATTAATGCCACACATAGTATTACCCCCAAATAGTCCTTTCACACACATGGCAAGAATAATAATATAACATCTTACGCTAGGCATAAATACTGATAAACAATCACAAGCACCCTACTCAGACCAGGTCAGCTCTCCAACTAACTAGACTGACGACAGGAAACCTTATTTTCCCCCCTTTGAAAATCCCGTGCTAAGGCAATTCAACCTCACAACTAATAAAATAAACAAACACACACAATCTCAC
Organism: Biomphalaria glabrata; assembly: GCF_947242115.1. Taxonomy (NCBI): domain Eukaryota; kingdom Metazoa; phylum Mollusca; class Gastropoda; family Planorbidae; genus Biomphalaria; species Biomphalaria glabrata. The sequence continues at coordinate 1,430,954 of NC_074714.1, read as the reverse complement.
ATCTTACACACCCCCTGCTCTTGACACTGATACAAATTTGATATTTTTATAAAAGTAAATAAAAATATCTTTTTTTTTAAACAATAGTAATAAATGAATGTCTTGGAAAGATTTGTTTAAAAAAACAAAAAACAAATTATCTTTTATTCTCGTCAAATGTCACCTACATATTTCTCTACAATGTTAATAATCTATTTACACATATAGAGATTTGATGTTATGTCTGAAGAAGCAAGCAGAGAGAATCTACACATGTTCAGATTTTGATGAAAGTAATAGCAGAAAAGTTTTTAAGGTGAGACAAAGCTTGAACAAACCAGGTCTTTATTTCTTTTAATTGAGAAAACACTTTTGTAAACACATAACTCTTTTTAGACTTTGTTCATTTTTCTGTCTTGCTGCTGAATTTAGTGGGTTTTTTTTTTGTTTTGTTTTTTTGGAAAATTTCTTTTTTTTTTACTTCATTAAATTTTTTTTACTTGGAGGCCTGTAAGGAGATTTAGCAGATGATTTCTTGCAATATGTCTGTTCTTATATATCACCTTTTTGTTTAGGCTTCTTTACTACATCAATTCACCTTATTCTTAGACTTCTTCCTGCCCTATAACTTTTGCATTTAGTTATTGTTGTTTTAGCTTCGCTCTATATTTTAATAGATAAGTTTAATTTAGCCAGTAATTCTATGTTGCTTTTTATGATTAGTGAAATCTAAATGTTTTGTTTTTTTAGTTTGGTCTGACTTCTTTAGACTTAGGTCCTCCCGTGCTGTTCAGTGCATAGGTGAGCAAGTTCTCTGCATATAGATTGATCATAGGCTACTTCCAAAGCCTCTTCCCATCTGGTGCACACAAATTTTAGGTCTTATGTCAAGGTGTGAGGCCATGTTATACGTGGATGGCCTTGTTTTCACTTTCCTCTTTTTGCTTTCATGAAACGGCTAACTTATGTAAACATATTTCGTATTGCCTAAGGATATATCCCATGAATTTCATATTATGTTTGGTTACCATTTCAATAAGAGGAGAAGTACCTGTGTGAGAAAGAACTTCTCTATTGGTGACCTGATCTCAGTATGTTATTCCTAGGATCCTTCTCAGCCATTGCTGTTGAGCCACGGTTTGTCTTTTTTTTTAACCTTTATGGATGACTTCTACATCTCGCAAGCATAGGTGGCCATTGGGACAATGATTGTATTGAGAAGGTGGATCTTTGTCTCCAATCTGATTTATTTGCTAACATTTTTATTCGGTTGTTATTTGGACCACAATAATTGTAGGTTAGTCTTAGATAATACAGACGTTACTTCAAAAAAGAAGATGATTACGTCAACATATCTTATATAGTTATATAGTGATCAACATATCTTATTACAATGGCTCAAGGTTTAGGGCTCAGACTGTAGGATGTAGATATGCCGTAGTTTTTTTAAAGAAAGCTTCTGATTCTCAAAAATGCTTTATATTGCTCCATTGCTTGTGATAACTGTTCTATCTATTCAAGCTCTGTATGCTGTGCTAAAATAGGGGAACTGTTCTATCTATTCAAGCTCTGTATGCTGTGCTAAAATAGGGGAACTGTTCTATCTATTCAAGCTCTGTATGCTGTGCTAAAATAGGTGAACTGTTCTATCTATTCAAGCTCTGTATGCTGTGCTAAAAGAGGTGAACTGTTCTATCTATTCAAGCTCTGTATGCTGTGCTAAAATAGGGGAACTGTTCTATCTATTCAAGCTCTGTATGCTGTGCTAAAATAGGTGAACTGTTCTATCTATTCAAGCTCTGTATGCTGTGCTAAAATAGGTGAACTGTTCTATCTATTCAAGCTCTGTATGCTGTGCTAAAATAGGTGAACTGTTCTATCTATTCAAGCTCTGTATGCTGTGCTAAAATAGGTGAACTGTTCTATCTATTCAACCTCTGTATGCTGTGCTAAAATAGGTGAACTGTTCTATCTATTCAAGCTCTGTATGCTGTGCTAAAATAGGTGAACTGCTCTATCTATTCAAGCTCTGTATGCTGTGCTAAAAGAGGTGAACTGTTCTATCTATTCAAGCTCTGTATGCTGTGCTAAAATAGGTGAACTGCTCTATTTATTCAAGCTCTGTATGCTGTGCTAAAAGAGGTGAACTGCTCTATCTATTCAAGCTCTGTATGCTGTGCTAAAATAGGTGAACTGTTCTATCTATTCAAGCTCTGTATGCTGTGCTAAAAGAGGTGAACTGTTCTATCTATTCAAGCTCTGTATGCTGTGCTAAAAGAGGTGAACTGTTCTATCTATTCAAGCTCTGTATGCTGTGCTAAAAGAGGTGAACTGTTCTATCTATTCAAGCTCTGTATGCTGTGCTAAAATAGGGGAACTGTTCTGTCTATTCAAGCTCTGTATGCTGTGCTAAAATAGGGGAACTGTTCTATCGATTCAAACTCTGTATGCTGACCTGTAGCCAGTACACTCTTACATTTGGTTCTGTCAAGATTTATCATGATGCTGATTTTGAGTGCATCTCAATCAAGGCTCTACATCATCTCTTGTGTACATTTGATTGTATGCCCATTTAGTGCTGTATTGTCTGCAATGTTCAGGCCTGTCATTCTGATTGGTTCATGTCATGAATACCAAATGCAGTCTATAATTATTATTTGACTTGGAATTAATTAGTTTCAGGATATTGTTCATCTCACACATCTCTTGTTCAAAATCTGAAGTCTACTTATAGGGTTGCTCATGTGGAAAATAAAAAGTTTCTAAAGATGTGGTATAAATCAATTTCAGTCCCAGCATTTGAAACTTTTTTTCATGTATTAACACTTCTCTTTGGTTTGTTGGTTTTTCTGACAAATATAGCATGAGCTGGCTATTTCTTTTATCCATGCTGATATTCCAGGCCTGAAAATCATTTCTTTTTGCTTGTCTCTTCATTGAGTCAAATCCAGGTGTGCTGCATGGAGTTTTTTTTTTTATTGCCTTGCAAAGTGACTTCATTTGAATTATTTGCTTTAATTTTAACTAGAATTCAACTTTGTACAATAACATATCTCCAAGTGGAAAATACTGTTCTAGCTCAGTAGACTCTTGTGTTTGTCTGACCATTCCTTTTAATATGTTGAATGAGTGTTTGCATCGCCTTGTGTTTCTCTGTCTCTGTATTTAAATTTTTTTTTCTTCAAATCTACAGGTCATTTTTGCATATTCTAAACATTTGACTTTAGGTATTTAAATTTTATGTATATTTCAGGTCATAGGAGATATTTTTAAGTTTGCAGTTCAGTCATGTATTATATCCAAAAGGTTAGTTTTAAAATAAGTTTAACTTTGTACTGCATCTTAAATTTTAGAATAAAACAATACTTCAATCAAAATACATATAGACTATCATTTTATATTTGTGTAGATCAATTGTATGATCTAAGGTTTAAGTTTTTTTTTATATTAGAAAAGTTAGTTTTAAATAAATTCTCTTTTCTTATTATTTCCAAATTTTAGAAACAAGTAATTATTTATATTTATATTTTTAAAATTATATTACAAAGGCTCAAGTCAAAAAGTTTTGTTTTTTTTAAATTTAGTTTAAATTTTAATTAAATTAAGTACTTAAGACTGACCTCTTGACTATGACATCTGTTTGTTTGTAAAATGTTTTACATGTTTCGGATGTTCCTTCAGAGTTGAAGATAATTACTTCCTAGTCCAAACCTCCCGCAGGACGACGGGGGATGGGAGCGGGCAGGGTTTGAACCCGGTACCATCGATAAATCTGAACGACAGTCCAGCGTGCAAACCGCACGACCAGGCAGCCATCTTCATAACTCGTGTACCATTTTTTGTCATTGTTTTATAATTTGCTTCAGGATTAATGCCGATCAGCCAGTGCAGGAATTCAAGAGAAATCTCAACTTGGTCTTTGATACATTAGGCAATGTTCTGAAGTCAACGGAGGTTGTTCTCCATAAAGCTCAGGTAGCCAGTTCATTTCGTTGGATATTTTTAAAGTCAGATCATTGATTTGGATTTAACTCAGATACTATTGCATTAGTTATTCATTCAACACAAAATGTGTTTAAACATACTATCTGTTTACATAAAAAAAAAAAAAGCTCATTGAGACACGTTTCTAACTTTGTACTTACCCAAAATGTGATATGTAGGTCGCAGCTGGGACTGCATTGCCGTATGAATTACTGCATTCCTCCTTGATGTTCAGACTTGAAGAGAAGCCTCATGTACATGTTTCTTTCTTCTTACAAAGTGGTTCTAGTCTACAAATGTATATAATTTAAAACTGTTTAAATTTGTTGAATGTAGTGGAAATTTGTATTTTATCTTACCTCTGAATAGTCACCTAAAATTAATCTTTAATTTTTAGATGTATGTCAGAATTAATTACAAATATAAAACTTGAACTAAACGGCTCTTTGAAAACTATAATTATTTATAACTTCCATACTTTCATTGACTGGGCGCTGTGACAGTTTACATAACAAATCTGGTCAGCTGAAATTATTATGCAAATTAAACCATTTTTTCAGATGGCAAAGGAAATATTTCAGCTGAACTTATACTTGGATGGATAATTTTAAAATTATTACAATGTATAACAAATATTAATACAAAAACATTGTAAATTTGGTCGGAGGAAAAAAATTTTTTTAACAATGTTTTTTGTTTCCATATAATTCAGAGTAATGAAATCTGTCTTGTTTCTTCTGTAGGCCTACATTTTAAGCAATCTCCACAAGTGTTTTATACCTCTGCTGCATGTTGAATCTCTGATGGAACTCGCACAAATTGTCAAATTTCTTTTGAGTCGTGTTAATGTTGAGCCTGGCAGCAAAGTGACTAAAGCCAAGACTAGTCTGGTGAAACATGTCATAAATTCTCCACTTTTTCAGGATGCAGGTTAATGTTTATTATTTAGCCAGGTCAATGGTTATTCAGAAGCTAATAAGTTGCTACCCTTCATGAAAAAATGCTTTAAAATTTAAAAAAAAATTGATATTATAATACCAATGTCTCAGGTGGAATCTCAGTGAAGAGAGCATTTTGAGTTTTTAAGGATTTTTTTAGGGCACTCCTGAGTCTATCCAACTTTAATGAGTACCTGACATTACTTAGGGAAGTAAAGTCTGATGGCCATTATGGTGGCCTTATGACACCCTTGTTAACTGTCACAATAGAAACAGATGATCTATTCATCATCTGCCCTATAGATTGCAAAGCCTGAAAGGAAATCTTTACTTTTGAATGTACAGCATGAATTCTGTTAACTTCAGCCATTTCAGAAAGAAAAAACAAACTATACATGAACTGCAAATAGAACAAGTGAATGCATATAAATATTTAGGCATTATCATTAATAACAATCTCTCATGGGAAGACCATCTTGGAACTCTGACAAAGAAAACACCCCAGTGACTTTTTTTTCTATACAAACTCAATAGCTTTAAACTAAATAAGAAGATCCTAAATAGTTTTTACAGCGCGACTATACAAAATCTCCTAACATACGGAATAACTTGTTGGCAAGGCAACGCTTCATCTAACCTGTTGCGCCGTCTAGAAACCATCATAAAAAGGGCATCAAAAATTACACTCACAACATTACCACATAAAGGAACTTTTTGAACAAAAGTGTCAAAGGAAAATCGGAAAAATCTTGGAAGACAACGGCCACCCGCTCCATCAGAACTATGTCAGGTGGGCGACTACTGTCAATCAAAACAAGAACAGAGCGATACAAAAACTCGTTTGTACCTCACTCTGTCAGACTATATCAACGCCACTTGTTGATCAGGAAACATGAATAGGACCAAGATGCCTGTGTGTAGTCGCTGAATGAGCTTTCTATGTTGTGTCTGTTGTATTTATGTGTATGTTTCTGTTGTGTTGTCTTTATATGAGAAAAGAGTCCTTGTAATCACAACGAATTTCCATAAGGATCAATAAAGCAGTCTTAGTCTTAGTCTTAAGATATGTTGATCACCAACATACAGTTTTCGTTGTGGTCCAGTAACAACCTAATAAAAATGTGACCTTACAATTTTAACATTAAAGGGATATTTTTATTTCTCAAGGCTTTTAAGTTAGCATTAATAACTGACACTTTTGTATCAGATTTCTTTTGTTATTAAACACCTCACATCCATCCCAATAGAACATTTCTATATTAAACAGAAAGTAGAACATTTCTGTATTTACCAGAATAAAAGCAAGTTAAATTAATTTATAAAAACATTGATGTATTCATTGGAATAGAATAGGTCTTTTTTAATATCTTAATAATTTTGCATGAATTAAGCAGAAGTCTTATTCCTTGCCTTAAGTAAAACTATTCTTAAATCCCTGTGAATTGATCTAAAGTCACACTTTTCTATTTGTCAGCTTCAAGAAGTATGCTATTACCACTGTGCCTAGCTCACATCAGAAAATGTCTTGTGAATAAAAAAAATCTTGACTTGACAGCTAACACACTGGGTGATTTGTTGAGTTCTGCATTCAAACTTAGAGTTGTAAGTTATAGCTTATTGTTAGACATAGTTTTATCATTCTACTCATACCAATGCGTTTAAGTGATCAGTTTAGTTTGATATTATAACACCTTTGATGTTGATAGAAATAATGTTTTATTGATTTCATGTTTGCTCTAGACATGCAATATTTCTGAAGAAGTTACACAGATCATTCAAAGTGTTTTTGATGCTACTGTCAGAATTTTGAAGAAACTTGAAAAAGAAGAAAGAAAAATAGCTGGTGTAAGTTAACAGTTTTTTGTGTGAAATTGAATTATTTTATGAATTGAACTAGTACAGATGTACTACAGTACTTAGGAACCTAGAAAATGTCAGCCAGTGGATACCACCTGCAAACTTGGGCAAATTATTTATTGCATGGCTATAACTCTGGTGGTGGTGACATTCGTAGGGGTAATTGTGTATGTGTAAAGAGTGAAGATGTCACAATCAAGATGGTTCGGATCAGAGTCAATGTCCAGTCTGGTAAAGTGAGTCTTGTGTGAAGTCGGTCAGGAACAGATGATCCCAGTGCAAGTCCAGGATGAGACCAACAGACCAGAAGAATTTGTTATAGCAGTACAGAGTGTACACGGCAGTATGGTTATCTACTGTGAAGCGTTTGGACAGTCAGTGTTACTTGTTGCCTATTGTACAGTATTGGCTGATATATATTAGACATTTAATTATTACATTATTTTGGAGCCCTGATTTGTCAAGTTCTTTGAGTTAAAAATGTCTTGTGGTGCAGTGTTTGCAGAGAGCCGGGATAGAGAGAGTGGTTACAGTAGTTAATTAACTTTTGGTCTTGAGAATATTTGTGTGCATTTAGTGTTACCTGAAACAGGAATGGTTAGGTGCATTGATGCCTGGTTAAATAAAAGAATGAATATATAATGTTGCATGACACCAAAATTAATGTTTAATTAATGTAATACTTAATGTAATAAATTGATAAATTAATTTCATAAATTAATTTGTGTAAATTTTACCACATAGATTTCAAACTTTATTCCTCACTGGTTCCAATCATAAAATGTATGTATTCTTATTAATTATTGCTTCACATGCATTCCAGAAGTACCATCAGACAGCTATTACCTGCCCTCTTAACTTTTTGAATTACTACTGCTAATTCCAACCTTATGAATGATAGCTATTTGCACATCAATTACCTAACAGATCCAAAATTCTATACAATTAGCTATTTGTAAATTAGCTATTATATTTATACCACTTGGATTTCAAAATTATAAGTAGCACTGGTCTACAAAGATAAACAAACTGGTTAACAAAGATAAATATCTGAAAGAGAACAATACAATGATGTGCTAAAACCTATTATCTCTATTATATCTGCATGAAAATTGTGTTATATCATTATATTATCTGCAACAAAAATTATATGCATGTATTTTTTAACCTACAGAGTCTTCTTGTGGCCTGCTTTACGGAAATGCTACGCCTAATGGATGTAGGCCATTATCAGAAACTGCTGGGAGATTTCCAAAACGCAACAAAGTCAAAGGTTTGGACTTAAACCATTAAATGTATTCACTGTGCTGTTGACATTTCTTCTAAAAATAACAAAATATTAAATTTTACTCTCACTAAATTAACTTTTGACATTTTAAAAACATAAACTTTTATTTTTATTTTGTAACTATTTTGTTTTGAATGGGATATTTTTTACCTTTGAAATGTATTTCTTTAGTGTTGAGAATCATAGAAACTAAGCTAAAACTCTGCTGATATTACTTGGGCTTGTGTTGAAGCATAAGTTTAAAAAAAAACACGAAGCAGCCAGTGTATGAATGTAAGTGATCACTGGATGCTAAACTACAAGTTTAAATTTGGTAGTGTAACTATTAGCTGTGCAATGAAGCATTGACTACTTGGAGTTTGAGAAATTAGTTTTGGGATGACGGCACATCCGCATGAAGTAGGTCATGTCACGGTCCTATGAGATCAAATCACTTCATACATTGTATTCAATTAGTTCGGCGTGCAACAAGTTTAGTATGTTGAGTTCTAATAATTATCTCTGCAAAAAAAAAAAAAAAAAGAAAGAGCTTAAAAGAAAAAAAAAAGATATTGACCAAGCTGTGAATCATTTCATGCCTTGAGTTAAAGAAACTAACTGTGATTTGAGTTACTAAAAAAATATTAAGTGCAATAAAAAAAAACTTATTTTATTTAAAAATAGTTTAGTTTAGAGCAAATGAAATTGATACCTTCGTTAAATCAGTTAAATTCTAAATATTTCTTCATTTGACATGTTTCGCTGAGAACTAGTCTGTTTTTTCATAAGTTTAATGACCAAAATGTTGACATTATGTCTGTAGGTTCGTCTCTCTACACTAGCCATTAATCATATATCCAATCCAGCAGTGCCTAAGGTGAAGTCAGGCATGATGTTTTTACATAGATATTTACAAATGTATTATGTTGTTGGTTCTTATCTATCTATCTCCTGGGAATGTTTTTCACTGCACACACTTTTTTTTCCTTATAGTGAATGCACTTTATAATACACAATACATTGTTGTGGCTATTATTTTCTAATACAGCATTCACAAGATAAATGTTTTGTTTAGCATTTTCTAATACACCACGAGCTAGATAATTGTCATGTCAAGTGTTTTTCTTTTTATATTTTCTTAGTAAAACGAATGATTTAGTGTAAATTAAATTCTTATTAAATAATGACAATTCATTTAGAAAAAAAAATATTACAATTAGTCCTGACTATTCTATACTAACATAAGATAAAATAAATAATAATAGTCTAAGTAATTTTAGTCAATTATTTGTTACAATTTATAACTTTAGAATATTTTAGCTAAATTATGTATTCCTGTTTACAAGCATTGTTTGCATTACCTAATTTTGCTTGCATGTCTGGTATGTCCTGAATTCAATGCTCAATGTTTTTAACTGTCTACTTGGAAACTTTAATGCTGAGAATAATGTTTAATCTTGTGCAATGGTTTAGGGTTAGAGTTGAAATCACTTTATTTAATCAATCAGCTTACAAATTGATGTAACTTACCTTACTAATATTTAATTCTCTTGATAGTTGAAATTGGTTATTGACTTGTCCCAAACTTTAAGTGTGTTTAGCATGGTTTCTTTCCCATGATAAATTCAATTTTTAAGATTTGCAACAAGATCTGTCAGTCAGGAGAACTGCCCAAACACTGGACCCAATTACTCATCTTCACCCTTCTAAAGAAAGGCATTTACAACTCTGTCAAAACTACGACACCATCAGCTTCATAAGCCATCCCAGCAAAGTCCTGTTAAAAATTATATTGAACTGGCTGAAACCGATCACACACAAAATTGTATTCGAAGAACAAGCTGGTTTTAGACAAGGTCGCAGCACAACAGATCAAATCCTAAACCTTATGATACTCTGCGAGAAATATCTTCAACACCAATATGTCCCTGGTCATGACCGAATTCTTATTTGCTTGCAAATCTTGGACACTGACCGCAGAACTAGAGAGGAGGATCCTAGCAATGAAATTGAGATGCTACAGAAAGATCCTAGGTATCACAAACAAAGATAGTAGCACAAACAAAGAGATTAGAAACAGGATGACCTGATAGTAGCACAAACAAAGAGATTAGAAACAGGATGACCTGCAAACTACTGTAAAAAAACACGAACTAAAATTCTATGGCTAAGGCTATATCAGAAGGTCCTCATTGCTCGCAAAGACCTTCCTTCTGGGAACAATACCAGGAAAAAGAAGAAGAGGCAGGCAGAGAAAATGATGGGAAGACAACATAAAAGAATGTATAGGCCTGTCATTGAAATAGATTCTATCCAAGGCAAAAGTCAGAGTCGAATGGAGAAAGATGGTCAACAGGATTTAAACCCTGCCTGCTCCCTTTCCCCTGTCGTCCTGTGGGAGGTTTTGACTAGGAAGTAAACTATATTCAATTCTGAAGGAACATCCGAAACATGTAAAACCTTTTACAAACATTTTTACATATCTTGTGTGGTGCCCTAACAGAGTAAAGGATAGTTGAGGGTTCACTTTAAGACTGGAGAGTTGTTTTCCCTACATGATGAGTTTCATGTATAACTGCCTTCATATACTAGCCAGATAGTTTCCAACCCCTGAGATACTTTGCACTTTGTTTTCATACCATAATACACTTTTTAACCTTCAAATTTGGTGGGAGAACCCTTTGGATCATTTACAGTGAATATAGAACTTGACACTTAAGTGATTTGACTTCATATCACAAGAATCATGTCTTTGTAGCCATATCTCTTATGGCAAGGTGAAATGGTAGATTCACTCCATAAAGATGTGTCCTCATGTCATTATTGTATCTTCTTGTTGAGAGATACCAGTTTCTCACTAGTTTCAGAAAAAGCTAGCATATGGGGTTCCTTTTAAACTAGGAATAGTAAGATATACACAGTAACACAATAGCAGGGAACTATCCTGGGCAGGCCAATAGTTTCCCACCTTTAAGTTTTTTTTTTCTTTTTCTCATTTTGCACCCTTTGGAGTGTCTTATGGTCTGGAGCATCTTATGGAGCCAAATATAAGGTATCTCTCTTGATTCCAAAACTTAACCTTCAAATCAGTGATGCCATTTAGAAAATGAAAGTGAACCTTGAGCCATTAAATAAAGATTTCTTTAAAAAAAAAAAAAGAGAGACCATTAGTTTATATGTGATCCTTAATAGGGTCACAAACTGGAGTCTGGCAACTACTTGACTCATGTTTGTTTATAATACTTAAACAACTTGATTTAGTAGAAAATCTAGTGGTTGCCAGATGATAATATCACCAAACAACTTTCAATGTTATTAGCAACAAGAGATGGCAGGGTTGCTGGATCTGCCTAGTCTGTATTACTGTGTGCTACAAACAGCCTAAGGATCACCAGCTCCTCAAGTTAAACTCCTGAAGCTTCCCCATGTTTGGACTTGAGAGTTTATCATTTCTTAGGTACAGCCAATGAGAGTCTGGTATTTTCTGGTTTGGGTGACAATTACTTCCCACTTCTCCTGTTCTGCTGGTCTTAGTACCTAAAGCACACAAGTAAGCCAGAAGTTGGACTGGTGGTCAAAGGCTTTGTGATGTACAGAGGGATGCCCATATCCTCTTCTTATCTTCTCTTATATAATACAGACGTTACTTCAAAAAAGATGATTACGTCCTACGCATCATGCATTTAGTCATGCATATTAACCAATGACTTAAATTCTGCCAAGTCACTGGTTTTCCTGGCTAGCTCAGGCAACCCATTCCATGCTCTAATAGCACTAGGGAAGAAGGAGTATTTGTACAAATTTGTCCTAGCGTATGGGACGAGGAATGTGCCTTTATCTTTGTGTCTTTCGGAGTATTTTATTAAATTTTGTTTTTGTATCCTCTTCTTATCTTCTCTTATATAATACAGACGTTACTTCAAAAAAGAAGATGATTACGTCCTACGCGTCATGCATTTAGTCATGCATATTAACCAATGACTTAAATTCTGCCTCTACCACTCTCTGCAATGGCAGCAAGCTTAGTACATCTAAATATTGTCTAATAAATAGTTTTGACATTGTAAAATGTTTGTAATGTTGTGAAAGTTGTATTGGACAGAACTGAATAGTTCAACTGATAAACACTTCTTAGATAAAATAATAGGTTTTACTAGCTAAACACTTCTTAGATAAAATAACAGGTCTTACTAGCTAAACACTTCTTAGATAAAATAACAGGTCTTACTAGCTAAATACTTCTTAGATACAATAATAGGTCTTACTAGCTAAACTAACAGGGCCTAGTTAAATTGATAAGACTATTATTTTAAAACTGATAGGACATGTTAGTTAAAGTGATAGAACTAATACTTCATTCAAAGCTCTAGTGTCCTCTTTTATTAGTTGTTTTCCTAGAAATAACATTTTTTTTCTTCTAAATATAAACTTGCTGTTATGGGGGATAAGCTTGAATGATATTTTAAGTATATTTTTGTTAATTTGTACAAGTAATTAAAAAATAACATTCTCGGATAAAGTGTAATTCCAGAAATTTATAAACTGAACTTTTTTTTTTGTAAATTTTAATTTTAATTATATTAGTGTATAATTCAAGTATTCTTATAATATTCTTATAAGCCTTTAAAAAGAAACAGTCATTCTTTAGGCAAGCGAAAAAAAAAGATATAATTTAATTGTAATTCTGAACCATGTTTTGTAATTCAATTAGATTTGCTAGCCTTTAAAATGCTTAACACTGATTATTAAAAGATTTCTGAAATGTTTTTTTTGTCTCTTTGATCAGAATTTCTTGAACAGGGTACTGTTAGTGTTTAAAGATCTGATTACGACCAGTGATTATCCTGCTGATTGGACCACAATGAGATTGGTCACTAACAAGTAAATGTTTAATTTTTTTAATTTTTAAAAACCTGAATTTTCATTGTCATTAACTCTTTCTCTCCATAATTATTTATCACATTCTGGTGGAATCAACGTTGGTATCGTCAGTTAGGAGAGAAAGAGTTAATATTTTATCATTTTAAAATAATAAATGTAAAATTGACATCAAAGCCTTTTAAAAATGCAACAGTGGAAATGACTTGGCTTAGTCCATTTAACTCCCAGTGGAGCATCAGGCTGCAACAAACAGTACTTCACCATTGTAAGTTCTTGGCGATTGCCTATTTCCCCTCAGTTCTATGTCCATCCTGCCATCTTTGTTTCTTGGGTGACTGATCTCCTCCATGTTTGATTTGCTCTCCCTGCCTTACTCTCCCCTGTGGGTTCCAATTCAGAGCCTGTTTTGTAATGTTTGTTTTTTATTACTGTTCTTCACATGCCAAATCCAGACCCATTAGGGGCTTTTGATTTCTTGGTTTCCCACAGGCTGTAGTTCTAGATTTTGTTCGGCAATCTGACACCAATTACTTGTTTGCAAATATTTGTTTGTGAATGCTGGGAGCCTGTCTGTATTATTACACTGGATATAGAGCTATTTTCCTATCTCAAAAATTCTGTATCCAATATTATTTATGAGATATTTTTGACCCCCTATATACACTATTTAAAAAACAAAACAAATGGTCATTCAAAATTCTTTTTAAAAATTGCTGGAGGTGGTGTAACACGGTCGCTAAATTTCAAAATTTTGTGACTTGGTTACACGAGATGTCTTTTTAATGATGGGAAACAGTTGCTGTCTTTATAAATCAATTGTCCTGGTTCAGAGAATAATAGTTTGACTTATAAACTTAATGAATACAAATGAATTAATAATTAAATTAATTAATTTTACTAAAAATATAGTTTGTTTTTTTAATAAAATTTAAACTACAAAACTATTTTCAGTGTGATGTTGACCTCCATACAATACATTTCAGAAGATTTGGCAACAAACTTTCTGAATGGACCAGATTTTGACAAAGAGGTAATCAAAGTGTCATCTGCTATGTAGGCAATGCAGTTACATAGACTGACTGTTAGAATTTTATGTAATGTTTAGGCCTTTACATTCTCATATGAACTCAACTAAATTTTTTTTTATTGTATTTGACATTCTGTCCATTGTGTTTTTTTCGTTGAAATTATGTAGCAGCCCTATAGCACAATGTGCATTATGTTATTAATGTGCTTCATACTTACATGCAAGTAGCATTGTAACAGATTAGTAGTTTTATATGTCAGGAGACATGAAAAGCACCAAGATGCCTGTGTGTAGTTTCTGAATGAACTCTTTATGTTGTGTCTGTTCTATTTATGTGAATGTTTCTGTTGTGTTGTCTTTATATGAGAAAAGAGTCCTTGTAATCACAACAAATTTCCATAAGGATCAATAAAGCAGTCTTAGTCTTAGATGAAATATGTTTAGCATCATTGTTTGTTTCTAATTAGTTTAATATAATCAGTCATCCTTTTGTCAGCAGCATGTATGATGAGACTGAATGCATTGTTTCTTTATTGTTATTATAGTATTTTTATATTATGTGCATTGGCTGGAGTTTGTTGTATGACAAGAGGTGACTGGCTGAAGTTAGCAGTTTCTTGGTAGTGGAAGAGGATGGGTGTTTTGCTGAGTTTTTTGTTTGTTAAACTTGTTATTTCCTTGATAGCTGGAGTTTTTAGTGTATAATTCAACAACCTTAATGAATGTGTATTATCAATCTGCAGTAATGGTGTTACTAAGTACCCTTATTGAGTTTTGTAAAGACACTGATCTCCAATTGTTTTCATATTAATATTCAACATAAACATTGTCATTAGTTTGCTATTTATTCATTTTCAGCTGTGGTACAATTTTTTTATCCTGGCTGTTTACTTTATTACACAACCAGAGCTTCAGCTGGAGAAATATTCAGAGGCTAAAAGCTCTATGATCAAAGACAAGTAAGATATGTTTGCAGCAACGTGATAAAGACACATATTAATTAAAAGCCTATAATAATGTTTTTCACTAGCATAATACAATGTATGTAGGCCCTAAATGTGCAGAATTCCTGAAGAGTTGTAACATTAAATAAATTAAATTAAAACAGATGTAGATTTGGTCAAAGGCTAGAGAGACAGAAGTGTTTAACTGTGGAACTGAAACTGTGTACTAGATAATATGCTATAATTCCTGGTACAGTAATTTAATTATGATATTTAAATCTCCTAAGGTTTGATAAAGCTGGTAAAGTTAAGCTTAGTTGTTTTTTTGTGACTCATTGGTGACACTAATGTTCTGTAGTCAACACAATTGCCAACTGTGTTATGGCTAGATATTTTAAAGCTTTTGTCTTATGTTTTTTGAGGGAAGTCAAAACTTTGAATTTCATTTCAATTTCTGGCAAAAATTCGGATGTTCAAAAGGCTAGGGTTATCTAATGAGAATACTGCAAACAGAAATTAGCCTTTTGTTAAAAAAAACAACTTACCTTACCTTACCTATCCCTTAGTCTGTTGTACCGTTGGGTTACCATGCAAGATTTGTCAACCATCTTTCTCCATTCCTCTCTGTCTTTTGCCTTAGAATGGCAGGCCTGTCCATTCTTTTATGTTGTCTTCCCTTCACTTTCTTTGTCTGCCTCTTCTTCTTTTTCCTGATACTGTTCCCTGAAGGAAGGTCTTTGCTGAAGACCTTTTAATATGGCCATAGATTTTTAGCTTGCATTTTTTTATGAAAGTTAGCAGGTCATCATGGGGTCCAATCACTGCAGTAACCGTCTCTAATGTCTTTGATTGTGATGTGGTCTTAAATTGTGATACCTAGGATCCTTCTGTAGCATCTCAATTCCATTGCTTGGATCCTCCTCTCTAGCTCTGCAGTCAGCGTCCAAGACTCACAAGCATATAAAAATGTGGTCAAGTCCAGGGAGCGAATCATCATTCTGATCAAACTAAGCCTTTGTCTTTCCATATTATTTTTAAAGTTTTGAATGAGCTGCTGTGGACTGTGCAATTCGGGCCAGTAGTTTATGTTTTGCTAAAAAAAACATCCAAATCTGAGCAAAAAAACTTAAAGAAAACTAAACTGATTAAGTGTCTTTCATTTCGGATTATTCAAGGAGAAGTGTTGTTAAGGTGGCATTGAGGTTTCTTTCATAACTTGAGTTTATTAGGATTTGTTCAAATTCAAAAAGATTATAGCTCAATTCAACAGCTAACCTACACTCACACAATACAAGAGCAAATGAGAGCTCTGAAGACTAATAAATATTAAACATATGTTTATTCAATGAAATAGGGAATAGTCAACAGTGATATGACCAAATGCCTCATTATTTATCTACATCTTCAGAAAATTGTCAGTTAGTTTGGTCTCTAAGCTAACCCATGGAATTTTAAAATCTATCATCACTAAAGAAATTCCCAAATAACTGCCAACTTCTAGGCACCAGCCTGTTGTATCCTTACAGTGTTGACATGAAGTCATCCTGTTATAGGTATGCTAGTGAAACCTAACTCACTTATTAAGAAATAAGTGGGTAGCGGCATTTTATAAACACTGTTATAGTCTTACAAAGTTATGTTTCTTTTTCTCCTACTAGTATTGCTCTTTGACTATGTTTTAATTTTGTAAGAGAATCTTTATTAGTTAAGTGTATACAATTAATTACATAAATCAAAGTCAATGAATAATAAATAAAAAATGAATATTTTTTCAATTACTAACAGGTACCAAGACATGAGGGTGCCATTTGGTGTCCTTATCAATTCCCTTTGGAACCAACTTGGTAATTTTATTTGACTTACTGCATAGTTAAAAGAGATAGCTAATGCCTAAATTACTTAAATAAAATGCCTCTGTTTTCATAATTGTAGAGCGATTTGTGGTAAGCTCGGTGCCTAATGATTTTACCAAAGCTATAGGGCCTAACGGTGGCCTGCGCTTGATGTGGCAAAATATGTAGGTCACAACTGGGGCTGCATAACCACAGGAAGTACTGGATTCCTCATTCGTCGAAGACAAGCCTTATTAATGGTTTTACCATCTTGCTAGAACCATCTTACTATTGTGGCTCAAAAATCAAATATTTCCTTTATAATAGAAAAACAATTAGCTCCTCCGTCATAATCAAACATAAGCTCCAATCTCATTTCCTATAAACTTGAAGCTGGCCACACACAAAGCATGGAAAGGATGGGTCTGTTGCAGAATTACATATATAAAAATGTGGGAGCTCTATTATTGGACATCATTACTAGTATAGTAAAGTTGTGTAGTATTTGAATGTAATACAAAAAAAACCTGTCATGTTGTGTAGTCCCTCAAGGCTAATAACTATAAGATAGACACAACTTTAAAGTTATTCTTTTGACTTATATTTTGACACATGAAGCTAGTTCAATTGTCATGCCTGATTTCAAAGTATTACTTAACAGTTGTGCAGTAGTGGTCTTGTCTTTCTTTTTATTCTGTTTCATATGTTTTTCAAAGTTTTAGTATTGTGACGTCTTATTCTGATATTTGTACAATTTCACTTTTACTCATCACCTAATATTACAGCAGGGCAAAAAGGGCTTCATGATTTTTTTTTATTGGCCAAGAGAAACATACTTTTGCTAGTAAAACATTAAAAGCCAAAAGATATTAAGGTTTCACTTTTGGTATGTTTTGTCTGTAGTGTGCATCTGGTCAAACATAAGAGAAGTGGTTTAAGCTCTTTCTCCTAATCGACGATACCATCGTTGATTTGACCTCATTAAATTAAATTAATATTTAATTTTTTGGAAGAATAATTAGGGAGAGAAAGAGTTAACAGCCAAAGTCATTTCATATTGGCATTTGATGTTGGACTGTGCCACATACTCTGCTTGTGGTGTCCTGACTGTGCCACATACACTGCTTGTGGTGTCCTGACTGTGCCACATACTCTGCTTGTGGTGTCCTGACTGTGCCACATACACTGCTTGTGGTGTCCTGACTGTGCCACATACACTGCTTGTGGTGTCCTGACTGTGCCACATACACTGCTTGTGGTGTCCTGACTGTGCCACATACACTGCTTGTGGTGTCCTGACTGTGCCACATGCACTGCTTGTGGTGTCCTGACTGTGCCACATACTCTGCTTGTGGTGTCCTGACTGTGCCACATACACTGCTTGTGGTGTCCTGACTGTGCCACATGCACTGCTTGTGGTGTCCTGACTGTGCCACATGCACTGCTTGTGGTGTCCTGACTGTGCCACATGCACTGCTTGTGGTGTCCAGCGGAAACAAAATGTAGCAAAGATATTGAAAGCAATATGGCAGACATGCACAGAAATCAGATAACTTTTGATTAGCTGCCAGTACAAAGTAGTGTCAATGGTATGAGTTTAATTGCTTCTGTCTATACTCAGCTCACACAAGGCTAGTGCGAAATTGGACAAATCACAATTCTCACCCTGCTTCCTTTAGTAATTTGCGCCAAAACTTTGCATTTAACTTTCAAAACCCATCAATTGAATTTCTTTTAGGGTGTTAGTTCTTTTGTTTAGCTTGTAAAATTTCCTTTTTGAATGTTCAATTTTCTATTTCAGAGTTGAACTTTAGGGATAAAATATTGCTTGTTGAATGGCATTAATTACCCAATTTATCTTGTGCAGGTCCAAATAAGCAACAGCTGATCATAGAAATGATTGGTCCATTTCTAAAAGTCACAATGGTTCGACAAACTGATTTACGAAAGGCTACAATCCCTATTTTCTTTGACATCATTAAGTGTGAATTCTCTTTAAAAGGAGATTTAAGAAGGGTAAGTTGATTGAATTACTGTTGTCATAGAAAGTACATCTCAGTCCTTAGTTTTAATAATGATCTCAATTCTCAATTTTTGCTTATTACAAGAGCTGATTCATCAAGCTGCTCTTTTTGTTTCAATTCTATTTCATTTTAGTTTATTGTTTAGACTTTTAAAAATGTTTATTTTAAGATTTTCTGTTTATTGTTCTGTAATGTATTGTTTAATTTTTATTTTGTTGGTTTTTGTTTTATGTTTAGTTTTTATCTCTTAGTATCTTTCATGTAATAAAGCACTCTCCCTATTAGCTGTATAGATTAGGTAGAATCACTCAGAGGACACTTGATTCACCAATTGCTAACTTGCTAGCTGAATTATTTTTTTTTAATAACAAGATATTTGCTACAATTTGTTGTATTTTCCAAGTTATAATGATCAGGTTATTGTCCTCACTCTAACACACTCTGTAATGAAAGTACAAAGTACACAAACAAATCCGCGAATTCAATTCTTAAGCTCAAAATCAAAGAAGATAGATGTTTGAATTGCAGTGTTGAATTCATTTTTTTTTTAAATTTATTAAGCCTAACTAGAAGTATTAATTAAATGAACAGAGTGAAATGATTGAACCAAAATGAACCAAGCTAAGTGTGAAGCCCGATGAAGTGAGGACCTTGTATTTTTTACTATTACTACATATTACTATTCTTACCCCCTCCCCATGAAAGGATTTACACACATACACACCCCGCCTCAAAGTCTGGGAAATGCTAGGTTAAGTCTTAAAGAACATCTCATTGACATTTTTAGAATGAAACTTCGTAGTTTTTTAAAGTTAATAAAAACTCTTCCAGCTAACATATACTAGTGGATCCACATAACTTGTGTACATATTATTATTATCTTTGAATGATATCAGCTGTATATAAATCACTGGCTGTACATTACATTTTAGGTTTATATACAATGTCATGGACATTGGTATTTTCATGTGTATATTAAAGCATTTACATTCCTGTATGTACAACTATTTGTTCATTTCTTTTTAGGTGGAAAGTAAAATGATTCATGAATTGGATTCACTAGTGATAGAACACAATGGAGATGTGGAGTATAAAGAAATGTTTACATCAATGTAAGTTGTGCCTGTCAAATACTTGCTTAATTCTACATGTTTTCTTTTTAATATATCATTTACAAGATACACTTGACAACTTGGGTTTGGTTCATGAGGACTGTTATCTTCTATAATACAGACGTTACTTCAAAAAAGAAGATGATTACGTCCTACGCGTCATGCATTTAGTCATGCATATTAACCAATGACTGTTAATAATGGCAGATCCAATACGATCCTGAGTATATGACAACACTAGTTCCCCTTTCAGACCTTGCAATCTATAGGACAGATGATGAAAAAGGTCATGTTTCTGTGGCCCACAGTTAACAAGAGTGTCATGTGGCCAGCAGAACGACCAACTGCCTTTACTTTATCCAACTAATGTCAGGTATCTTCCATTAGAGCTGGTTGGACTCAGAGACGCCCAAAGATCCCAAAATTAAAAATCCCCACTATTCACTAGGAATCGAACCCAGGACCTCGGTTCAGAAGCCAAGCGCTTTACCCCTCAGCCACTGTGCCTCCTATATGACAACACTATAGTCAACAATTGTATCAAGTACTTGTTATGCTTATCACTTGAACATTTCAAATATCAGAAGAAAAAAAAACTGTCTTCCATCACAAAATAAACTATCTTCACTAGCAAGACAAAAACTGAGTTTCTCCAATCCCCTCTCATAAGGCAAAATCAAAACAAAACAATCAATGTTTTATTAATCCAAAATACTTTTTAAAAAAACAATACAGCTTATATTAAGCATAGTTGTATCACTTAGTTTGGATGAGTCATGTAGTTAAATTTGAAATAGATCTAGAGTAACAATATTAAATTTGTGTGATTAGAAATATTTTTACCGATTGCATTTTCATGTTTCTAGCTTTCTCAATATGCTATGATCCTATTACTTATCTAGACCAGTTGGGAAAGTGTTGGGTGGGGGTGAAATAAGGGGGTATCTAAGTGAATGTTACCATAATCACTTTTGAAATGAAATTATAATATAATATAAAGTTGAACGAACAACCTGACATTGAACTCAAGGGTTCAAGCCTCCTCAACACACTGGGCCAATTTTTTAATTTCAAACTTTAAAGTGGCAACCTATTTCTCTCTACTAAGTAAAAAGGGGACTAATTTAACTTATACCGCTACATCAGTCAAGTACTATTTCTTTCCCTTGCTCAATACCAAACAAAATAATAAATTCCCAATAGTTTTTTTTATTGATTCTTGTGTTGTCAGGTAAAACAAATATTTGTGCAAAATTTCAGTCTGATCCAAGATTGGGCATGGGAAAAATAACATGTTCAAACTTTTTAACCAGACAGACATTCTAAGTTGATATAAGCTTTGTAAAAGCTCTATGACTGTTCGTAACTTCCGACAACCCCTCCTCAACCATAGATACCAAGAGACAAAAATACAGACTGACCACCAATCGTCTTGACATTTCTCCCCAAGCCCCTCTGATTTTTTTTCTGTTTGTGATAGTAAGTGTGTTTGTTTTGAGTGAATAGTAGTGTATTGTGTGTGACTGAGTATGGCAAGACCAGTTGACCTTTATTGTACATGGATGAGTGAACAGCTAAGAAAGTGTCAGGACTGTGTGGAAATGGGTCAGAAAACGACTGGATGCTGGATGTATAAGAATGTAAAACTCATAAAGTGATGTGTTAATTGAGATTATGGTTGTTTTAAGTGGGTCTAATACACTGTTCTGGGGTAACTTTCAAACAAACTTCTTTGAGGGTTTTTTTTTAAATAAAAAAAATAATAGTTATTGTGATAGAAATATATATTCAAATAGGTCATTTTGTCCTAATGCTGAAACCACATTGGCTGGACAAGTTAGCTTTACATTCGGTTGGGCCTTTTAAAGTTAAAACTAATGTCAAAATAAAAGAAAGGCAATCAAGCAAAAATATGTCATGTGAATAGACTGGTAAACATCACACACACACAAACCTCTGTAGTCAATCTCCAACTCCTACACCCACTGCAAAGCCAAAGTAACCTGTAGGCATAAACTCAGACTAACACAGTAATCCACAAACAGGAAACTCTACATAATTAGTGTACATCTCAAAATTTGTACACATCTAGTATACTCCATAATTCAAGTCATGTCCACACATTTAGTGTGCGCCGCACAACTTTTACTTGTCTAGTATACTCCATTCATCAAGTCTTGTCCACACATTTGGTGTGCACATCACATCTTTTACACATCTAATATACTCCGTACATCAAGTCTTCTCCTCACATTTGGTGTGCACATCACAACTTGTACACATCTAATATACTCCATACATCAAAAGTCTCCACACATTTAGTGTACACATCACAACTAGTACATATCTAGTATACTCCATTCATCAAATCTTCTCCTCACTTTTGGTGTACACTTCACAACTTGTACACATCTAATATACTCGGTACATCAAGAGTCTCCACACATTTAGTGTACACATCAAAACTTTTACCTGTCTAGTATACTCCATTCATCAAGTCTTGTCCACACATTTGGTGTGCACATCACATCTTTTACACATCTAATATACTCCGTACATCAAGTCTTCTCCTCACATTTGGTGTGCACATCACAACTTGTACACATCTAATATACTCCATACATCAAAAGTCTCCACACATTTAGTGTACACATCACAACTAGTACATATCTAGTATACTCCATTCATCAAATCTTCTCCTCACTTTTGGTGTACACATCACAACTTGTACACATCTAATATACTCGGTACATCAAGAGTCTCCACACATTTAGTGTACACATCAAAACTTTTACCTGTCTAGTATACTCCATTCATCAAGTCTTCTCCTTACATTTGGTGTGCACATCACATCTTGTACACATCTAATATACTCTGTACATCAAGTCTTCTACTCACATTTGGTGTGCACATCACAACTTGTACACATTTAATATACTCCATACATCAAGAGTCTCCAACATTTATTGTACACATCACAACTAGTACATATCTAGTATAATCCATTAATCAAGTCTTGTCCACACATTTGGTGTGCACATCACAACTTGTACACATCTAATATACTCCATACATCAAGAGTCTCCAACATTTATTGTACACATCACAACTAGTACATATCTAGTATACTCCATTCATCAAGTCTTGTCCACACATTTGGTGTGCACATCACATCTTGTACACATCTAATATACTCCGTACATAAAGTCTTCTCCTCACATTTGGTGTGCACATCACAACTTGTACACATCTAATATACTCCATACATCAAAAGTCTCCACACATTTAGTGTACACATCACAACTAGTACATATCTAGTATACTCCATTCATCAAGTCTTCTCCTCACTTTTGGTGTGCACATCACAACTTGTACACATCTAATATACTCCGTACATCAAGAGTCTCCACACATTTAGTGTACACATCACAACTAGTACATATCTAGTATACTCCATTCATCAAGTCTTCTCCTCACTTTTGGTGTGCACATTACAACTTGTACACATCTAATATACTCCATACATCAAGAGTCTCCAACATTTATTGTACACATCACAACTAGTACATATCTAGTATACTCCATTCATCAAGTCTTTTCCACACATTTTGGTGTGCACATCACAACTTGTACACATCTAATATACTCCGTACATCAAGAGTCTCCACACATTTAGTGTACACATCACAACTAGTACATATCTAGTATACTCCATTCATCAAGTCTTCTCCTCACTTTTGGTGTGCACATTACAACTTGTACACATCTAATATACTCCATACATCAAGAGTCTCCAACATTTATTGTACACATCACAACTAGTACATATCTAGTATACTCCATTCATCAAGTCTTTTCCACACATTTTGGTGTGCACATCACAACTTGTACACATCTAATATACTCCGTACATCAAGAGTCTCCACACATTTAGTGTACACATCACAACTAGTACATATCTAGTATACTCCATTCATCAAGTCTTCTCCTCACTTTTGGTGTGCACATTACAACTTGTACACATCTAATATACTCCATACATCAAGAGTCTCCAACATTTATTGTACACATCACAACTAGTACATATCTAGTATACTCCATTCATCAAGTCTTTTCCACACATTTTGGTGTGCACATCACAACTTGTACACATCTAATATACTCCGTACATCAAGAGTCTCCACACATTTAGTGTACACATCAAAACTTTTACCTGTCTAGTATACTCCATTCATCAAGTCTTGTCCACACATTTGGTGTGCACATCACATCTTTTACACATCTAATATACTCCGTACATCAAGTCTTCTCCTCACATTTGGTGTGCACATCACAACTTGTACACATCTAATATACTCCATACATCAAAAGTCTCCACACATTTAGTGTACACATCACAACTAGTACATATCTAGTATACTCCATTCATCAAATCTTCTCCTCACTTTTGGTGTACACATCACAACTTGTACACATCTAATATACTCGGTACATCAAGAGTCTCCACACATTTAGTGTACACATCAAAACTTTTACCTGTCTAGTATACTCCATTCATCAAGTCTTCTCCTTACATTTGGTGTGCACATCACATCTTGTACACATCTAATATACTCTGTACATCAAGTCTTCTCCTCACATTTGGTGTGCACATCACAACTTGTACACATTTAATATACTCCATACATCAAGAGTCTCCAACATTTATTGTACACATCACAACTAGTACATATCTAGTATAATCCATTCATCAAGTCTTGTCCGCACATTTGGTGTGCACATCACAACTTGTACACATCTAATATACTCCATACATCAAGAGTCTCCAACATTTATTGTACACATCACAACTAGTACATATCTAGTATACTCCATTCATCAAGTCTTGTCCACACATTTGGTGTGCACATCACATCTTTTACACATCTAATATACTCCGTACATAAAGTCTTCTCGTCACATTTGGTGTGCACATCACAACTTGTACACATCTAATATACTCCATACATCAAAAGTCTCCACACATTTAGTGTACACATCACAACTAGTACATATCTAGTATACTCCATTCATCAAGTCTTCTCCTCACTTTTGGTGTGCACATTACAACTTGTACACATCTAATATACTCCATACATCAAGAGTCTCCAACATTTATTGTACACATCACAACTAGTACATATCTAGTATACTCCATTCATCAAGTCTTTTCCACACATTTTGGTGTGCACATCACAACTTGTACACATCTAATATACTCCATACATCAAGAGTCTCCACACATTTAGTGTACACATCACAACTAGTACATATCTAGTATACTCCATTCATCAAGTCTTTTCCACACATTTTGGTGTGCACATCACAACTTGTACACATCTAATATACTCCGTACATCAAGAGTTTCCACACATTTATTGTACACATCACAACTAGTACATATCTAGTATACTCCATTCATCAAGTCTTTTCCACACATTTTGGTGTGCACATCACAACTTGTACACATCTAATATACTCCGTACATCAAGAGTTTCCACACATTTAATGTACACCTCAAACCTTGTACATATTTAGTTTGTAGTGGGTATAATATGAGATGTTGCGTACAGTTGAATGGCTAAACATTAGAAGTTGACTCATTTAAATATCTAGGGCCAAGCATAACAAGAATGGAAAGATCACTAACAAAAGATAAAAACCCATTTAAGTTTGGCATATGTTTGTCATTAGCAAACGAAAGAATCTGGAAGAATAACATCAGCTTCCAAGTAAAATTAATCCCGAATGCTATTGCTAGTGAGAATGACCAAGTAAATAAAAGAAAATATAAAGTCCAGTATGACAAGGCATGCCACTGAAAGCTGAGTCTGAAAGAATAATTCAAACCTTTGAGAGTAAATGCTACAGAAGAATGCTGGGTATCAGATACCAGGAAAAGAACACTAATGAGTTTTTCCTTTTAAAAGTCAACAAAATGTCTGGCAGAAGGGAGGAACTCAATGCTACAGTTCAGTCATCGTGTAAGAAATGAATTACTGTTAAACGTCAGCGTTCAATGTACAGTGGAAGGGTGGGTCCAAATAAAAGCTGGCTGAATGACGTGAAAGAACGGACCGCCATCTTGATATTCTGCTAGGAACAGTTGCTGACCGGAAAGAGGGAAGGGATTGTCGCAACACTCCTAGACAGCACCCCTACGGGAAATCAGGACACACGAAGAGAATGAGTCTATTCTACACACTCAGAAGACTCAGCACAAGGAAACTACTTCACACACGTCATACTCTCGAACTCGAGATGTTCAAGAGGAAATTTGTGAATAGTTTTCAACGCGTGTTTACCAAAGTCTCTCTACCGTAGTAACTTCCCCTTTCAGACCTTGCGATCTATAGAGCAGTTCTGTTTCTGTGGCCCACGGTTAAACGAATGTGTCATGTGGCCAGCGCAACGACCAAATCGCCTTTACTCTTACCCAACTAATGTCAGGTACCCATTAGAGCTGGATGGACTCAAGAGGCGCCCTAAAGATCCAAGTCTTCACCAGGCATCAAGATTCAAACCCGGACCCCCCCCCCCGGTACGGAAGCCAAACGCTTTACCACTCAGCCACCGCGCCTCATGTCGCTAAGACAAAAAACGACTTTGTTATTGTCTCCCCCTGAATCTACAA
Organism: Biomphalaria glabrata; assembly: GCF_947242115.1. Classification (NCBI taxonomy): domain Eukaryota; kingdom Metazoa; phylum Mollusca; class Gastropoda; family Planorbidae; genus Biomphalaria; species Biomphalaria glabrata. Next base: position 1,404,436 of record NC_074714.1, on the reverse strand, counting down.
ATGAGATTCATTAATAGGCTTCAACTATTTATTAAGCATGAATGATGGTAACATAGACCATGATTACGATCTAGTTGAAATTCTAGTTATGTAGCCATTGTGGGTAGTGACAGGTAGTCAATAAAAACAAAATGCCTCAAGAGTATAGGCTGCAATGTAAAAATGTAAATACCATCTAGATCTCAATCAAATTCCGAAAGCTACTTGGATGGCTGCCTGGTCGTGCGGTTTGTGCGCTGGACTGTCGTTCGGATTTATCGACGGTCGAGGGTTCAAACCCTGCCCGCTCCCATCCCCCGTCGTCCAGCGGGAGGTTTGGACTAGGAAGTAAACTATCTTCAACCCTGAAGGAACATCCGAAACATGTAAAACATTTTACAAACAGTTGACATTCTAGTTATGAATGATGGTAACATAGACCATGATTAGGCCTACGATCTAGTTGACATTCTAGTTATGTAGTCATTGTGGGTAGTGACAGGTAGTCAATAAAAAACAAAATGCCTCAAGAGTATAGGCTGCAATGTAAAAATGTAAATAGCATCTAGATCTCAATCAAATTCCGAAAGCTACTTCACAATGTCAGGTTGCATCTAAAATACTCTTGGTCGGAGCACCGAATCGTGTATACAATGGACCTCATTCACCAATCGTAAGCAAACAACATTTAGCCACGTGTTGCTCTATATCCTCTATATAATTTACGATCTCATGTTTAATTCATTCACGTGACACTTTTTTTCCGTTGTTTTATCAATAAGATCACGTGACTAAATGTTGTTTGTTTACTATTGGTGAATGAGGTCCATTAGGTATAATGGGTTCGCTTGTTTTATAAGTGAAAAAAATATGTACCGGTAGGTTGCAGCTTGGTTTGCGTAGTCATGCGCTAGCCAGGAAAACCAGTGACTTGGCAGAATTTAAGTCATTGGTTAATATGCATGACTAAATGCATGACGCGTAGGACGTAATCATCTTCTTTTTTGAAGTAACGTCTGTATTATATAAGATAAGATAAGAAACACAGATCATCCTTAACCTTTGGAATCGAGGTGAAAGCGTTTATTCACTCTCTGAAATACTGTGTAAACATCGTGACCATCCCATGCTTGTTCTCGCGCCTATCACCAAGTACAAGTCAAGCGGCAAGCTGGAATGTCTGCTTTTGAAAGTGTCTGTCGATTGTTATACATTTCGCAAGACAATCATCTGCATTTTCGTCCCTGAGCTAGTCTGCTAGCATTTACTGAAAATGTCGCAAACAACAGCAGAGTTGTAAAAACAACAAAAAAACTTTTGATTCAATGGACCTCATTCACCAATCGTAAACAAACAACATTTAGCCACGTGATAATATTGATAAGACAATGAAAATTTCGTATCACGTGACAGCCTTTATGGATTGCGTAATTTGTATAGAAGAGATAGAGAACCACGTGGCAAAATGTTGTTTGTTTACGATTGGTGAATGAGGTCCATTTAGAACAGGGGTTCTCAACCTGTGGATCGCGACCTCCTATGGGGTCGATTGACGATTTGCCAGGGGTCGCCAAAGACCATCGAAAAAAATGTTTTTTTTTTGTCCATTCTTCTATTGCTGTATGTGTGCGGGGCGGGGGGGGGGAGTCGCAGCAGAGTGGGGGATTGTAAAAAGGGGTCGCCGAGCTTAAAAGGTTGAGAACCGCTGATTTAGAACGTAAGCGTAAATGTGTATTAATTTGTTACTTTTACCTATCCCTTAGTCTGTTGGACCGTTGGGGCATTATGCAAGATTTCTCGACTGTCTTTCTCCATTCCATTATTATTATTATTAATAGATATGGGAAAATGACAAAGGCTGTATAAGCATTTTGGACTTGGGTTTTGGACAGATTTCCCTATTGACATGACTTAATTGTTGATCATGTTCTATTCAATTTTGTTTCTTGAGTAATTCAAGTTTTGTGGTGTTACTATTGTGTATTAGTTGGTCAGTATTTAATAAGTCAACGTGCGTTTATAATGAGGCTTGTCTTATAATTAAACAACCTCAAGTCAAGTATCAAGTCAAGTCTTTTTTTTTTTTTCAAAAAATTTTTTACACTTAATAGTCAGCACGCTAAATAAGGGTCAACACGCTAAATAACGGTCAACACGCCAAATAACGTCAACACGGTAAATTACGGTCAACACGCTAAATAACGGTCAACACGCCAACAATATTCAGTTAGTATGAGATATATTGTAGAAAACTATTGAACTATAGAACTTCATATCTTTTAGCTGCTTAAACCTCTTCTTAACTTTCTGATTACACTAGAGCCATTGAAATCACATGCGGGTCTCTCAACGTACATGGCTTCCGAGGCTCAGGGAGGCGTCCGACTGGGAGGCGTCTGACTGCTTCAATAACCCAGGCGTTATTTTAAAGGCAGTAGCAGAACAAAGCATTGCCAGAATACTGACCGACTGACCAACTCTATAGTAGGCTATATGCTCTCTGAGACACTTACCATTGGATAGAACTCTTACCCACATGGGGGACGACCGCATGTCAATGACAGTAAATAATCGCCAGGGGACGGCCTTGGAAAGAGATACCTAGAGAGCTGTCTCGAAGGCCACATGACACACATTTAAAGTCCAAATAAAGCCCTTATAGAAGACAGGCGCAGAAGACGGAAAGAAAACCTAAAGAACTCTCGCCGGACATCGGCTTTGTCTGCATCATGAGTGGGAAAATATGCAGGTCGCATCTGGATTTGCGTCGCCATGTTAAACACTTCACTCATCCTTAATCTTCGGAATCAAAAAACATTGCCATTCATTCATTTAAAGACTACGGAATAATTAATCTATTTAAAAAAAATATAGCCTAATATAATAATATAGACTCTGTATACAAATTATGTTTCTTCGGAATTGCCTACCATAAAATTCCGAACTCACTTGGCCATCATCAGCCCAATGTATTAAAAAAAAAGATTCACTGTTGATATCTAGATCTTATGCTAGGCCTTGGCAGACTAGAGTGTTAGAGACTTGGCATTCAGCTAAAGCCAATGAGTTTGGATGACCTTATTTGCTGTTTTGAAAGACTAATGTTTTGACGAGCCTTAACCCCCCCCCCCTTTTTTTTTTAGACTCTTTATCACTAGATGCCTAAAATAGCCTAATAAATCTGAAGAGGAATCGATTTTATTATCTGCAAAATTCTAGTGATGAGATGGAAGATCAAAACTAAATAAATAAATGAACCAAAAATGTTTCATGTTTATTATCAACGAGAACAAAAACTTAGTCCTTTGAAGCCCCCACGAGCCCGCATAATTTGATCAGCAACCATGACACACTTCACTTGGTGAACATGAGGGATGTCTAAACAGTAGTAACAGATTAATAGATCTAGTAACCCCCTTCTCAATCAACCGTGTTATTCCCGCCTCGCGGCCAGCCATCACAAAACAGACTTGAGTTCCATCTGCTGCTGTGAAAGAGCACGCGCTTCCCCGATGGAACCGTTTGGCGGTGCCACACGGTTAACCAATCAGCGGGTCGGAAACCATCAATTGAGCTGCAGCACCGTTTCATTCATATTTAGGTCGACCCAGTCTAGTGAAAACTTGACTTCTGTATAATTGTGGTGGATGCGTTGTTTTTAGATCCAATTCATGCAGTGAACAGTAGTGGAGAGAAAGAAAACAACATCTGATTGTTTGTTGGTTGTAAATTTTCCATGATCTTATTAGGAATACTGTGCAGTGTGTTGTCATAGAATATAGCCCCGATAAGCCCTATGCTACTCAATGCTAGATCTACTCTACTGATTATCTAGATTATTCTAAATATATTGATAATATTCTAGATCTAGTATTAGAGATGTCTTAGACTAGGTCAATAGATCTAGATTCTATTACTACATATTTAAAAGTTAATATAGCCTACTCTAGAGATGATTTATTTAGCTAAGGTTACAATCTAGTCGATCTTGAGCTAGCATCTCTAAAATTGCTCATCTTGTCGAAATTTCTATAACAATAGATCTAGATCTAGATATCTAGAGCTCTGACTCAGTATATATAATATTCTAGATCTAGAATTTAGATCTAGATCTAGATCCATACCTATCAGGTGACCTACTACCTAGTTTTAATAGTAAATAGATTATTGGAGTAGGCCCTATTAGATCTAGATCTAATCTATTATATTCTACTCTATATAGTCTAATTATAGTTATTAGTGAAGATGATGTAGAGAATATAGAAATGTTCAACTTAATTCTCTATTTTTGCTCTCTGATTACACAATAAGATTGAGTGTTAGATCTAGACATGGATCGTTACGCGCGTTTTACGTGAGATTTTGCTAAGCGTTCTCTAATACTAGTAGATCTAATAGCCTACAATTAATACAGTGTTTCCGAAAACTTTTTTTCTTAACGGAACACTTCGACGGACTTCGTTTATACTGAGTATTTAGAGAGATTAATGCAATGACACCTAGGATGTAATCATCTTCTTTTTTGAAGTATTGTCTGTATTATGTAAGATAAGTTTTATCTTCAGATCAGGTCATATTTATATTCAATTAAAGACTAAATTCAAATTAATAGTTTTTTTTTTTTTAATACTTTTAATTCTTTCAAAAGCTTCGATAAAAGCTTCTCTTTACTTTTATAAGTCAATGTAAACTAATCTAGACCTTGACCTATAATAGGATGAAAAACAGCAAAATGCTCTAAAAACGAAAGTCATATTTTTCCTAAACTAACTTTAAATTAAAGTTACTTGGACACCAATGCTATGGTCTGAAACTAGCTCTAATAACTAGATCAATGTTTGATTGTTTTATGCACAGGATTAAGTCAATACACTTACTGATTTATTTAGCTATTCACATGTTAACAAAGATGTGACCATCATGCCAAAAGTGATGACTGAAACATTGTTTTGAGACATATTTAATAGACTATGTACTTCACTGTCTCTGTACTTAAGATAACAAGGTGGTGCCATTCCATCATGCTACAGTGTTGATCTGGGCACTAAGCATGAATGAATTGTATAAGTGACTAACTTGTGGGGATCTTCCACTAATAAAAGATTAGATGCTTAGATACCCAGCATCGCAATAAAAATGCAAGGACTTAGCAAAATCAAATTTTTCACTAGATTGCTGGATAAAGTTCAGGCAGAACCAGAACTTAAGGATGAGGGAGAGAGGTTCGTCTTCTCTGTCACAGACCTATTGAATCGGCTGCTGGACTATAGGTGAGTCTTACACATTTACTATTACTGATCTTTCATGTACTTTAAGGAGCTGTTGGCTTATAACTTTTTCAAATCATTAGTCAATACTGTAGCTAATTAACTCTTTCTCTCCTAACTGACGAAACCAGCGTTGATTCCACCAGAATGTGGTAAATAATTAAGGGCGAGAAAGAGTTAATCCATTTTATTTAGCTTCTTTATGTTGAGTTGAGGGATCCCAATGAAATGTTACACATTTAATATTAAATCTAACAAAGGTTATGTAGCATTTTAGTTCTAGTTTATGTTCTGGTTTGATTTCTAAATACTAACTCTCTGTTAGATTTCTTAATTATTTCATCAACATGAGGATAACATAACCTAATCTAATTATTGTAGTATTTCAGCAATATATAATATCATTTTGCAAATAGTAGGATTTGTCGTCCAGAAATAATAAAATTAGAATAATCATTTATGTAATTTAGAATTAGTAGTGGGATCTAGCCTTTTTTTCTTTTTTTTTTAATGGTTACACCTGAGTTAACTGGTCTTGGTGTTGTTTGGAACTATTTTGATTTTAGTTTAGGAAATCCTGAATTCTTGAGTACAATGGGACAGAAATGCCCAAATGTTTTTACTTTTCAAGTAAGCTAAGGTGGTATGTGAATTCTGTCAGTGGCCTTAGGAATTCACATAAGAAGGCAACTATTTGATTATAATCTAAACCCTATGAAAAAAACATCAATAAAAACTATTAGTTTAAATTCATATAATCTAAATTTATGTTGATAAAAGTTACAATATTATGTGTGCCTGGGTAATGTACGGTGTAGCTTCTTATAATGTGCTATATTATTTTACTTATGAAAATTTTGTTAAAATATTATGGCTGCATTACTATTTGTATTTTATAAGATTATTATGTTTGCATTACCTACTACAACATTTACTACAATACAAGATTATAATACTTTTTTTTTTTAAAGTGAAAGGAATAAAAATACCCTTGAAATTAAAAAATGTTATTGAAACAAATATAGTTTAGTTTGTGAAGACAATAACAGTAGATAGTTGATTGGCTTCTATTTCAGGTTTCTTTTTTCTGTTTTGGATTTTAATTAAAGTCAATGTCAGTGCTGACCAAAGGGACTAGTTAGTTAATTAGTTTGCATTCTACATGTCATTAGAATGCCATCAATGAACAGCTTAAAATCTGATGAAATAGTGACCCTTTGATTTTTTTGTTTGTTTTATCATACAAGTTTGGAAAGTAATCTACAATAAATAATTTCTTCATTGTCGAGTTTGATTAAAAAAGTTATTTAATTAAATTAAAATTAAAAAGTTGAGAAAAATTGATTTCAACCATTCTCAGATTGTTTAAATCTTGATTTAAATTAGATTAAATCCGGGGTTTAAATTTTGTTCAAACTTGCCTGCTCCTGAAATAAAAGTAGCTTAAGATTTCTTTGAGGGGCCCTTAGGCTCTGATCTCGTGTCCATCCAAGATGTCCAATTAGTGAGGAATTCTACTTGATTTATTCGGATGCTTCTGCTGCTCCACTATTTAAGAAGATTGCTTTTATAAAAAAAAAAATAGAAATGTATGTTTCTGTCTATTTGTTTAGACATGCTTAGATTTAATTAGACAGATTTGAAGCAGTTTAGACATCTGGAATAGCTTATCTATTTTTAGTCCCATAAAATGTTTTTACAAATAGAATTGAGATGTGTGAATAAATGTAACAATGTGCATTCCAGTAGTGTAGCTATTTAACCCAACAGAAAACTTTTTGTAAGTTCCCCCCCCACCCCGCCCTTTTTTTTTTTTAACTCAATGCAATATAGCTTTCAAACACAGACCAGTTATATTCTAATTCTTGGAGAATTAGTTTGTTATTTTTGTAAAGACCCATAAGAATCAACGACTTCTGAAATACTAGATTAAGACATTAATAGAGGATCTAATGGAGAGTGTGTGTAGACATTCGAAAAAAAATTGAACCTACTGCTTCATTAGCTCCCTCTTTAAGTCAAACTGTGAATAATGAATATTAAAATAGGAGGCTAGATAAATGATGCCCAACCTAATTCGACCTGCGGGCTGTTTTAATTTCCGACACTCGCGTCGCGAGACATGACCAAAAAGGTACAAAAACGAAATGAAATCGACCTGAAACCATTTGATTAGAAACTTACACTAATTAATGAGACATTGGAAATTCATTTTTGTTTTCACGCATCGGGAAATGGCTTCATTTCTCTTTCAAAATATGAGCAGCATTGTAGCTAGCTTTACCACTGACTCATTTTCTTGTCTCTTTTTTGGTAAATATTCTCATAAATCCTCCAATCTATAAATCCTCCAATCTGTAGGCGTAGTTGAAACATCTTTTAATCACGGCTCAAACCAAGAATGCCGTCAAATTTGTTTCATAATGTCTTTTGTATGTACGCCTATGGTGTTTTTTTTTAACATCCACACTTTCTTTAAAACAACAACAACAAAAAAAAAAACATGGCGTATTATTATCATGTTCCACAAACACCTAAAGATCCCATTCTTGGTAGATTCAACATTCAGAGTCCCATTTCATAAAGGCACAAATGTTAAAAGTCTGTGTGTAGTCGCTGAATGAACTTTCTATGTTGTGTCTGTTGTATTTATGTGTATGTTTCTGTTGTGTTGTCTTTATATGAGAAAAGAGTCCTTGTAATCACAACAAATTTCCATAAGGATCAATAAAGCAGTCTTAGTCATGGTACCAATCCATCAGAGAAATAGTGAGTGATCTAACGTAGGTAAAGATACATTCTTCAACTTTTTTTTGAAGGGGGTGGATTTGTACACTTTGTGCAGACGTTTCGGGGGCCGGATATGGCCCTCGGGCCGTATTTTGGGTATCACTGCGTAAGACCATTATTGTTTGGTTCATAGACGTAATAGAAATACCAACTGTTAATTAATGGCATTGTATTTATAGGCAATGGATTTAATTATATTTTATTATTATTACATAGGATAGGGCGAAAGAAGTTTAAAATATCTCTTTCGGAGACACGAAAGCTTGGAATTGGCCAAACACATTTATGAAGGGAACAGACATGAAAACATAAGGCCCTACACATCATAATAATTAGATCTGGGAAACGTGCCCGAGAGGCCATTCAAATAGTCTACTTGTGATTTACGCCAGTGAACAGTTCAAAAAGTGCCAATAAAACTTGAACAGCCACCTCAGTACTTTTTATTCTTATCTTATATAATTCAGACGTGACTTGCTCACACTGTTTTTTCCCCACTAAATCGCATCAAGCCATTATTTAGTTTTGCACCCTCCCTTCCCCTTTTCCAAAAAAAAAAAAAAAAAAAATCTTGGTTCACGTCTGTAGCGACGCCTCATCGTCTAAATAACACTAACACATTGATTCCTTTGAATAAATGTGACCACTGATACACACCCACGGGACTAGTTCACTCGACCCCTAGTTTTCACAGTGGTTGAGGTCATAGAAACTAAGAATGGCAGGACTGGGCTAGTTCACCGGACAGTGTGTTGATTGAGACAGTACCTCGGCTTCACAACAAAAAAGTGTTTATGTTACAGTGTTTATGTAACTGTGTTTCTTTCGAAGCACGTCAAGGAAATGATCAAAATACGTCTGCTCAGACGGATATGAATAGAAGCCTGTGAAGGAGAACGTGAATGAAAACCTTGTGTTCTGAACTGTCTTATCAGTGCGATGCAGTGTAGACGCCTCGGTCTCGCGCCTTCTGTCATTCTTAATTCTTTACTTGCTTTCTTAAAAGCGAAAATTTAATCGCAAACTGACTCCCTGAATTATAATGTTTTTTATACGAGCGTTCGCCCTGTGCAAAGAACTCCATAATAACACTTGATAATAACACTTGATAATGTACAAAATGTGTACACGTTTCAAGGCTCACTGAATGGTGGCCAATACATTTAGGTTAGCTTGGTTCACGTCGTGTTTAGTGTTGTTGTACTCTAGTTGTTGTACTCTAGTTGCTGTACTCTAGTTGTACTCTAGTTGCTGTACCCTAGTTGCTGTACTCTAGTTGTACTCTAGTTGCTGTACCCTAGTTGCTGTACTCTAGTTGTACTCTAGTTGCTGTACCCTAGTTGCTGTACTCTAGTTGCTGTACTCTAGTTGTTGTGCTCTAGTTGTTGTACTCTAGTTGTACTCTAGTTGCTGTACTCTAGTTGCTGTACTCTAGTTGTACTCTAGTTGTTGTACTCTAGTTGCTGTACCCTAGTTGTTGTACTCTAGTTGCTGTACTCTAGTTGTTGTACTCTAGTTGTTGTACTCTAGTTGCTGTACTCTAGTTGCTGTACTCTAGTTGCTGTACTCTAGTTGTACTCTAGTTGTTGTACTCTAGTTGCTGTACTCTAGTTGCTGTACTCTAGTTGCTGTACTCTAGTTGTTGTACTCTAGTTGTACTCTAGTTGCTGTACTCTAGTTGCTGTACTCTAGTTGTTGTACTCTAGTTGCTGTACTCTAGTTGCTGTACTCTAGTTGTACTCTAGTTGTTGTACTCTAGTTGCTGTACCCTAGTTGCTGTACTCTAGTTGCTGTACTCTAGTTGCTGTACTCTAGTTGTTGTACTCTAGTTGCTGTACTCTAGTTGCTGTACTCTAGTTGCTGTACTCTAGTTGCTGTACTCTAGTTGCTGTACTCTAGTTGCTGTACTCTAGTTGCTGTACTCTAGTTGTTGTACTCTAGTTGTTGTACTCTAGTTGTACTCTAGTTGCTGTACTCTAGTTGCTGTACTCTAGTTGCTGTACTCTAGTTGCTGTACTCTAGTTGCTGTACTCTAGTTGTTGTACTCTAGTTACTGTACTCTAGTTGCTGTACTCTAGTTGTTGTACTCTAGTTACTGTACCCTAGTTGCTGTACTCTAGTTGCTGTACTCTAGTTGTTGTACTCTAGTTACTGTACTCTAGTTGTTGTACCCTAGTTGCTGTACTCTAGTTGTTGTACTCTAGTTGCTGTACTCTAGTTGCTGTACTCTAGTTACTGTACTCTAGTTGTTGTACCCTAGTTGCTGTACTCTAGTTGCTGTACTCTAGTTGTTGTACTCTAGTTGTTGTACTCGTTACTGTACTCTAGTTGTTGTACTCTAGTTGTTGTACCCTAGTTGCTGTACTCTAGTTGCTGTACTCTAGTTGTTGTACTCTAGTTGTTGTACTCGTTACTGTACTCTAGTTGTTGTACTCTAGTTGTTGTACCCTAGTTGTTGTACTCTAGTTGTTGTACTCTAGTTGTTGTACTCTAGTTGTTGTACTCTAGTTGTTGTACTCTAGTTGTTGTACCCTAGTTGTTGTACCCTAGTTGTTGTACTCTAGTTGTTGTACTCTAGTTGTTGTACCCTAGTTGCTGTACTCTAGTTGTTGTACTCTAGTTGCTGTACTCTAGTTGCTGTACTCTAGTTGCTGTACTCTAGTTGCTGTACTCTAGTTGTTGTACTCTAGTTGCTGTACTCTAGTTGCTGTACCCTAGTTGCTGTACTCTAGTTGCTGTACTCTAGTTGTTGTACTCTAGTTGTTGTACTCGTTACTGTACTCTAGTTGTTGTACCCTAGTTGCTGTACTCTAGTTGTTGTACTCTAGTTACTGTACTCTAGTTGTTGTACCCTAGTTGTTGTACCCTAGTTGCTGTACTCTAGTTGCTGTACTCTAGTTGCTGTACTCTAGTTGCTGTATTCTAGTTGCTGTACTCTAGTTGCTGTACTCTAGTTGTTGTACTCTAGTTGCTGTACTCTAGTTGCTGCAGTGACTTCAACATTTAATAGACAGTAATGCAGCAATAACCTGCCTCGTTTTAATATTGGTTGTTTTTTAGTTCTTAGTTTGCCTGTTTTTGGTTTTCTCAAGTCATTAGGAATCCATGTTTTCGCTAATAACATATTACCTATGCTTGGCTATAATGTATTTTGTGTCTTCCTTGTGGGTTTTGCTGGGTAAATTGAGGCAATAGTTTCCAATTTCCCCATCCTCCCATGTGCAAACATAATTTTTTTTAAAATGGTTTTGGTGTTTTGAGATCATTTATATATTTTTAACAAATAATTTGATATTGGCAGCAGATTAAGAAAGAAATGGTTTGACATATTCTCTGTCAGTTCCAAGAAGTATTTCTACGTTAGCTGTTTTCATCTTTCTTTTGATACACTGACAGATGTAAGCATTCTTCTTTACAAGCCTATAACCCTGCCAGAAATAGGCATGACTTATTAAGTGCCTGCTATATATCCTGAAACCTCAATACATTTTCCCCTTAGCGACATTTACATCTTTCAATCTTCTTAAAACAGTGCATCATCTAAATGCCCAACCATTAATTAACAAAACTTGTTTGACATCAACAATGAGGATAATTTCGACATCGTTTTCCTTTGTCTGCATCATGAGTGGAAAAATATATGCACGTCTCAACTGGCCATGTTAAACAGTTCCATCCATCCATCCCAGTGGCGCTACAGCCCATGGAGGGGCTCTGGCCTGCTTTAACACCTCCTTCCATTCAGATCTCTCCTGGGCCTTTCGTCTCCACGCCCTAACCCCAAGCTGCTTCAGTTCTGTTTCCACGTCATCTATCCATCGCATTCGGGGTCTGCCTTTGGGTCGCCTGCCTTTTGGTTTTTGCCTGTATACGATTTTCACCCCTCTGTTGTCTGACATTCTTTCAAGGTGACCTGCCCAACAGTTCACTCATCTTTAATCTTCGGAATCAAAGACATAGCCATTATTATTATTATTATTATACCAGTTAATTCGGGCCATGGACGCGATTGTTTTAGTTCGAATTACCAGTGGTCCGATAAAACCGATTGGACTGTACCTCGCCATACAGGGAGTGATGGTAATATAGCTATATTATATAGGAGACAGTTTAATAAAAGTAAATCAAATAACAAGTCGCCTAGACCGTCAAGATGTGTTAAGTCACTTGTAAATGTCCCGACACACTTGCACGGTCACACATTTACTGGCTAGTTTGTATAAATGACGGGGAAACCTATAGCTCAACTCAGTAGGGTCTATTGATGGGCGGAGTTTTTTTAGATCAATTTACCTCTTTTGAAATTAAAAAAAAATAGGCTTAAGAAAAAAAAATGTTGCGTTCTATAAATTGACATGTAGGTATTGCCATCTTCGAATAAATGTGGCCAATTGCAGTCGCCCGACTTGGTAGCAGATACTAATTGCTTGTTGCTGTATCAGTCTCTCATTGGCTGGCAGATAAACAGCTTCACCGCTGTGCCGAAACATTATATTGGAGGAGATATATTTTGTTCACAATTACTGCCGAAATGTGAAGTGAAGCGAATAATTAAGTATTACCATCATTTACGATCGCTAAATCGTGTTTCTTAAATCTTCACGAAATCTAGAACATTCCATCCTTTTGCCCAAGATGAACCATTTTCCCCTTTATGTTTGTTCCTAACCTGTCTGAAGGCTATGCTACGAAACTACTTGCATGAAACCAAATGAAAAAAACAGGAATGTGATTGTGATCCAATTGCATCTTGGCTGCTGGAGAGTTACGAGGATGATTTCTATGAAATCGTAGATGGCTATCGTGTGGAGTTCAATCCTCAAAAGCCGGCCGCGCTCTAGGCATGGAGTTTTGTCTGTTACACAATAGCTCGCTTGTTTGCTCAGCATTTTCGTTTTGCTAATAGCTGATCTCCTTGCCTCGTAATTACCGACATATCACATAGGCCTATACGAGAAGCGATCAAGGGCTAGCATTTCCTAGTCGTGGATGTCAAATTCACATTCTTTGAGGGTGTCTTTTTTATCGCATTTGTTCACTCCCTTGCCTTGCGTGCGGTTCCAGCACACGGCTCCAAATAAAGTTGGGGGGAAAAAAATGTACTTCTGCCCTGCCTGAAGCCACATTGACTTTTCGGAAGTAGGTCATCGTCTAGATGATGTTGTAATCTATTGAGTAGCACCCTAGCCAGAATTTTGACATCCATTGAGAGGAGGGATATGTTACGAGGGTTATTTCATAACTATTTCCCTTCCTCTTTTTCAGATGATTGATTGAGGGAACTTTGGGGTAGTTTTTTTTTTTTTTGTTACCCTATTTTCTGGTAGAGCTCTGTAAGTTTAGCTGTCCGTTCCGTACTTTCAACTGCATCTATTTCAATCTAATCTCGCTTCCATACCTTTTGACAAGATAGGTATGGCAGTTAAAACTTCATTAGCCTGGGAGGATCAGCTAGCGTCTGGTTAATTGGGGCTTGTTCCAAGCAGGCAATGGCTTCAGTGTTAACGGCCAGTTAAGGAGGATGTTGAAATGTTCAGTCCAGTGTCCAAAAAATCTCCTCTTTATCTAAAAGCAGTTTGTTTCCATCAGCACTGTGAGAGATTAGCCAATGTCTTGAAGCAGTTTGTTTCCATCAGCACTGAGTATGAGAGATTAGCCATTGTCTGGAAGCAGTTTGTTTCCATCAGCACTGAGTGTGAGAGATTAGCCATTGTCTGGAAGCAGTTTGTTTCCATCAGCACTGAGTGTGAGAGATTAGCCATTGTCTGGAAGCAGTTTGTTTCCATCAGCACTGAGTGTGAGAGATTAGCCATTGTCTGGAAGCAGTTTGTTTCCATCAGCACTGAGTATGAGAGATTAGCCATTGTCTTGAAGCAGTTTGTTTCCATCAGCACTGAGTATGAAAGATTAGCCATTGTCTGGAAGCAGTTTGTTTCCATCAGCACTGAGTGTGTGAGATTAGCCATTGTCCTGAAGCAGTTTGTTTCCATCAGCACTGAGTATGAAAGATTAGCCATTGTCTTGAAGCAGTTTGTTTCCATCAGCACTGAGTATGAAAGATTAGCCATTGTCTTGAAGCAGTTTGTTTCCATCAGCACTGAGTATGAAAGATTAGCCATTGTTTGGAAGCAGTTTGTTTCCATCAGCACTGAGTGTGTGAGATTAGCCATTGTCTTGAAGCAGTTTGTTTCCATCAGCACTGAGTATGAAAGATTAGCCATTGTCTGGAAGCAGTTTGTTTCCATCAGCACTGAGTATGAAAGATTAGCCATTGTCTTGAAGCAGTTTGTTTCCATCAGCACTGAGTATGAAAGATTAGCCATTGTCTTGAAGCAGTTTGTTTCCATCAGCATTGAGTATGAAAGATTAGCCATTGTCTTGAAGCAGTTTGTTTCCATCAGCATTGAGTATGAGAGATTAGCCATTGTCTGGAAGCAGTTTGTTTCCATCAGCACTGAGTGTGTGAGATTAGCCATTGCCTTGAAGCAGTTTGTTTCCATCAGCACTGAGTATGAGAGATTAGCCATTGTCTGGAAGCAGTTTGTTTCCATCAGCACTGAGTGTGTGAGATTAGCCATTGTCCTGAAGCAGTTTGTTTCCATCAGCACTGAGTATGAGAGATTAGCCATTGTCCTGAAGCAGTTTGTTTCCATCAGCACTGAGTATGAGAGATTAGCCATTGTCTGGAAGCAGTTTGTTTCCATCAGCACTGAGTATGAGAGATTAGCCATTGTCTGGAAGCAGTTTGTTTCCATCAGCATTGAGTATGAGAGATTAGCCATTGTCTGGAAGCAGTTTGTTTCCATCAGCACTGAGTATGAAAGATTAGCCATTGTCTGGAAGCAGTTTGTTTCCATCAGCACTGAGTGTGAGAGATTAGCCATTGTCTTGAAGCAGTTTGTTTCCATCAGCACTGAGTGTGAGAGATTAGCCATTGTCTTGAAGCAGTTTGTTTCCATCAGTACTGAGTATGAGAGATTAGCCATTGTCTTCAAGCAGTTTGTTTCCATCAGCACTGAGTATGAGAGATTAGCCATTGCCTTGAAGCAGTTTGTTTCCATCAGCACTGAGTATGAGAGATTAGCCATTGTCTGGAAAAAGTTGGTTTCCATCAGCACTGAGTATGAGAGATTAGCCATTGTCTGGAAAAAGTTGGTTTCCATCAGCACTGACTATGAGAGATTAGCCATTGTCTTCAAGCAGTTTGTTTCCATCAGCACTGAGTGTGAGAGATTAGCCATTGTCTTGAAGCAGTTTGTTTCCATCAGCACTGAGTGTGAGAGATTAGCCATTGTCTGGAAGCAGTTTGTTTCCATCAGCACTGAGTGTGAGAGATTAGCCATTGCCTTGAAGCAGTTTGTTTCCATCAGCACTGAGTATGAGAGATTAGCCATTGTCTGGAAGCAGTTTGTTTCCATCAGCACTGAGTGTGAGAGATTAGCCATTGTCTTGAAGCAGTTTGTTTCCATCAGCACTGAGTATCAGAGATTAGCCATTGTCTGGAAGCAGTTTGTTTCAATCAGCACTGAGTATGAGAGATTAGCCATTGTATTGAAGCAGTTTGTTTCCATTAGCACTGAGTATCAGAGATTAGCCATTGCCTTGAAGCAGTTTGTTTCCATCAGCACTGAGTATGAGAGATTAGCCATTGTCTGGAAGCAGTTTGTTTCAATCAGCACTGAGTATGAGAGATTAGCCATTGTCTGGAAGCAGTTTGTTTCCATCAGCACTGAGTATGAGAGATTAGCCATTGTCCTGAAGCAGTTTGTTTCCATCAGCACTGAGTATGAAAGATTAGCCATTGTCTTGAAGCAGTTTGTTTCCATCAGCACTGAGTATGAAAGATTAGCCATTGTCTTGAAGCAGTTTGTTTCCATCAGCACTGAGTATGAAAGATTAGCCATTGTTTGGAAGCAGTTTGTTTCCATCAGCACTGAGTGTGTGAGATTAGCCATTGTCTTGAAGCAGTTTGTTTCCATCAGCACTGAGTATGAAAGATTAGCCATTGTCTGGAAGCAGTTTGTTTCCATCAGCACTGAGTATGAAAGATTAGCCATTGTCTTGAAGCAGTTTGTTTCCATCAGCACTGAGTATGAAAGATTAGCCAATGTCTTGAAGCAGTTTGTTTCCATCAGCATTGAGTATGAAAGATTAGCCATTGTCTTGAAGCAGTTTGTTTCCATCAGCATTGAGTATGAGAGATTAGCCATTGTCTGGAAGCAGTTTGTTTCCATCAGCACTGAGTGTGTGAGATTAGCCATTGCCTTGAAGCAGTTTGTTTCCATCAGCACTGAGTATGAGAGATTAGCCATTGTCTGGAAGCAGTTTGTTTCCATCAGCACTGAGTGTGTGAGATTAGCCATTGTCCTGAAGCAGTTTGTTTCCATCAGCACTGAGTATGAGAGATTAGCCATTGTCCTGAAGCAGTTTGTTTCCATCAGCACTGAGTATGAGAGATTAGCCATTGTCTGGAAGCAGTTTGTTTCCATCAGCACTGAGTATGAGAGATTAGCCATTGTCTGGAAGCAGTTTGTTTCCATCAGCATTGAGTATGAGAGATTAGCCATTGTCTGGAAGCAGTTTGTTTCCATCAGCACTGAGTATGAAAGATTAGCCATTGTCTGGAAGCAGTTTGTTTCCATCAGCACTGAGTGTGAGAGATTAGCCATTGTCTTGAAGCAGTTTGTTTCCATCAGCACTGAGTGTGAGAGATTAGCCATTGTCTTGAAGCAGTTTGTTTCCATCAGTACTGAGTATGAGAGATTAGCCATTGTCTTCAAGCAGTTTGTTTCCATCAGCACTGAGTATGAGAGATTAGCCATTGCCTTGAAGCAGTTTGTTTCCATCAGCACTGAGTATGAGAGATTAGCCATTGTCTGGAAAAAGTTGGTTTCCATCAGCACTGAGTATGAGAGATTAGCCATTGTCTGGAAAAAGTTGGTTTCCATCAGCACTGACTATGAGAGATTAGCCATTGTCTTCAAGCAGTTTGTTTCCATCAGCACTGAGTGTGAGAGATTAGCCATTGTCTTGAAGCAGTTTGTTTCCATCAGCACTGAGTGTGAGAGATTAGCCATTGTCTGGAAGCAGTTTGTTTCCATCAGCACTGAGTGTGAGAGATTAGCCATTGCCTTGAAGCAGTTTGTTTCCATCAGCACTGAGTATGAGAGATTAGCCATTGTCTGGAAGCAGTTTGTTTCCATCAGCACTGAGTGTGAGAGATTAGCCATTGTCTTGAAGCAGTTTGTTTCCATCAGCACTGAGTATCAGAGATTAGCCATTGTCTGGAAGCAGTTTGTTTCAATCAGCACTGAGTATGAGAGATTAGCCATTGTATTGAAGCAGTTTGTTTCCATTAGCACTGAGTATCAGAGATTAGCCATTGCCTTGAAGCAGTTTGTTTCCATCAGCACTGAGTATCAGAGATTAGCCATTGTCTGGAAGCAGTTTGTTTCAATCAGCACTGAGTATGAGAGATTAGCCATTGTCTGGAAGCAGTTTGTTTCCATCAGCACTGAGTATGAGAGATTAGCCATTGTCTGGAAGCAGTTTGTTTCCATCAGCACTGAGTGTGAGAGATTAGCCATTGCCTTGAAGCAGTTTGTTTCCATCAGCACTGAGTGTGAGAGATTAGCCATTGTCTGGAAAAAGTTGGTTTCCATTAGCACTGAGTGTGTGAGATTAGCCATTGTCTGGAAGCAGTTTGTTTCCATTAGCACTGAGTATCAGAGATTAGCCATTGCCTTGAAGCAGTTTGTTTCCATCAGCACTGAGTATCAGAGATTAGCCATTGCCTTGAAGCAGTTTGTTTCCATCAGCACTGAGTATCAGAGATTAGCCATTGTCTGGAAGCAGTTTGTTTCCATCAGCACTGAGTATGAGAGATTAGCCATTGTCTGGAAGCAGTTTGTTTCCATCAGCACTGAGTATGAGAGATTAGCCATTGCCTTGAAGCAGTTTGTTTCCATCAGCACTGAGTATGAGAGATTAGCCATTGCCTTGAAGCAGTTTGTTTCCATCAGCACTGAGTATCAGAGATTAGCCATTGCCTTGAAGCAGTTTGTTTCCATCAGCACTGAGTATGAGAGATTAGCCATTGTCTGGAAGCAGTTTGTTTCCATCAGCACTGAGTATGAGAGATTAGCCATTGCCTTGAAGCAGTTTGTTTCCATCAGCACTGAGTATGAGAGATTAGCCATTGCCTTGAAGCAGTTTGTTTCCATCAGCACTGAGTATGAGAGATTAGCCATTGTCTGGAAGCAGTTTGTTTCCATCAGCACTGAGTATGAGAGATTAGCCATTGTCTGGAAGCAGTTTGTTTCCATCAGCACTGAGTATCAGAGATTAGCCATTGTCTGGAAGCAGTTTGTTTCCATCAGCACTGAGTATGAAAGATTAGCCATTGTCTGGAAGCTGTTTGTTTCCATCAGCACTGAGTATGAGAGATTAGCCATTGTCTGGAAGCAGTTTGTTTCCATCAGCACTGAGTATGAGAGATTAGCCATTGTCTGGAAGCAGTTTGTTTCCATCAGCACTGAGTATGAGAGATTAGCCATTGTCTGGAAGCAGTTTGTTTCCATCAGCACTGAGTATCAGAGATTAGCCATTGTTTGGAAGCAGTTTGTCTCCATCAGCACTGAGTATAAGAGATTAGCCATTGTCTTGAAGCAGTTTGTTTCCATCAGCACTGAGTATGAAAGATTAGCCATTGTCTTGTCAACCAGACACGCTTTCAATGGACTGAAAGAATATTTTTGAGTTACATGCTGGATGACAGCTGAATCCAGCTGCAGCTATGAGCCTTGTAGCAGCGTGGTGCGTGTAGAGCACACTGATAATTCACTGTACCCTCATCAACTCCATGAACTAGATGACCAAAGTTTTAAACTCTCTGCCCACTGAGCTCCCAGAGACCATGTGTTCCAAAAGCAACATTATTTCTTACCTATTTAGATTAGTTTGCTTTTTTAGTTCTCTTTTTATGTCTGTTATGTTCTTAAGGCATCTAGAGTCAAAATTATGCTTTTTTAGTAGCACTTGGTCAAATTATTAATAATCGTTATATTTTTATAAATCTACTTCTATGACTAGAAAGGGTTTGTCCCAGACGTAGAACACCAGCCATGAGTAACCCAGCTAGTAGTAATAAAATAGATGTTTGAAATAGAATGGTATTGGTTTGATCAGAGTCAACTTCAAGTGATAATCTACCCAGTATTGTTGTGCTTTTTTTTTTATTTTACAGGCTACTATGAATAATGGCTATTGCTTTTTACAAAAGGATACATTTAATATTGTTAGGGTTAGACAAATTTATCTTTTAATGAAATAATCGATGAACTGAGTGGGAGAATCTAAATCTAAAAAAAAATAACATATGTGCATGTTGATTTTGTTTATATTGTCTGTGATATATATCATATGATTTATTTTATTTGATGTTCAAATTTTAACCAATAATTGATTATTTTCATTGCTCCATTGATATCTTTAGAGACATAATGGACAGAGAAGAGCAAAGAGACACAAAAATGCATTGTACATTTAATATCCTGGTAAGTATTTGACTCAGGTGACTGACATACTATTATTGTAAATAATGGAGATAACTAACTTAATTTTTACTGTATTAATTTCATGGGCTTTGTAAATGTGCAAAGATGTCTACATCTTTCATTTTCAGTTCTGATGCAACAACATAATAATTAAAAAAAAATAATCTGGATAGTCTTCATTAAAAAATATATTTGCTTATGACCTATGAAATGAGATTAAAGTTATCAAATATGATCCTTATAAATGCTAATCTTATAAAACCAATCATTGCCCATGTGTATTGCAGTTTAAGGCGGTATATGTGTTGGTGGTAGAGGAGCCGCCCATTTTTTGTTTGGCACACTTTTTTTTCCAGAGCTGAGGCCAATAGGTTTTTGCTGTCCATAACTTCCTTCGTGACTTCCTCTCTCCACATAGTGCCGTCCAGTGCTATGTCTTCCCAGTAGTCAACATCAATGCTAACATAAGCCTTGCTTTGTGCAGTGAACCATAAGAATATGGCATAAACCATGTTGCACATATGTCAATGATAAAAACAAAGAGGCCAATTTTTGAAACAAATTACAAAAATGATTACTCTCAAAAGATTTCTCATTGTGTTTCCATAAATCCATTTCCATAAATATTGGCACAATGTAATGATTTATTGAGCTATGTACAAACTCATTGTCCTATGTGATATTGTATTGTCCACTGTTGTTATCATATGGAATAAGTCAGTTGCTTATGGAATTACTCATTGTATATATTTCCTATTCATTAGACTTATGAAATGTTTCCAGCATTGACTTGAAATAGTTTCCAGGTGATTATACTATCTGTATCCATCGATTACAGCTTTGACATTAGCTTTATTTTATAGATATTTTCTTCTCTGTCAATGGCATTGCAGATTATATTATCTACATAGTCAAATGTCTTGGACTATTATTAAGATGTTCTTCGTCAAATGTCTGTTCTTATGACATTAGCTTAATGACATCTAATATTAATGTACTACATTGAGCTTCATTAGTGAAAACTGTGATGTCTAGATTTTTTAGTTGATTAATGCAAAAAATTGTCTTAAAAATTTCCTTCTGGTCTCTCAGTTTAGGTTAACCTGTTTGGCACTGAAAGGAGAGAGATGCCTGTTATCTTAATGTAGTTGGAAACTTGACCAGAAATCATTCTTTTTGTTTTTTGAAAATTGTCTAAAATTCTTTCTAATCCTAGAGTCATACAAAGTTTGTATCACATTTCACTTTTGGTTTTACTTAAAGTTTTTGCTTGGTTACCTATATGTGATAGATGCAACCATGTGGTTGTCATATGCAGATGTTTCACCTCCTACAGCTTAAAAAGTGCAATCTGGACTCTTAAGTTCAAAAGTTACAAAAACTTTATTATTTAAACTTGCCATTACAAGAGTGCTCATGACTTAATTGTTGTCTTTTTCTTTCTTCGATTTTGTAATTAAAATTTCCTCTGAGAGCTTGTAGGTGGGTTTTTTTTTGGGGGGGGGGGGATTTTTGCCCAGGCATGTGTGTTATGTATATCACTTTTATAATTTCCAGAGTTCATCTAAGTTCTCAATTGAAACTCCAGCATGTCATATCTAAATCTAATTTCATTGTTTTTTTCTCCACAATCTTATATTTATATGACTTTCATTTCATTTTATTACAGTTGAATTTATTAAAATTCAACTTAAAATATGTGACTCCCTTATCCATGTGTCTTTTTAAAGAAAAGTCTTTTTTTTAGTGTAGTGTCACAAGCTACACATTCAGCTCATCTCCCTTATCCATGTGTCTTTTTTAAGAAAAGTCTTTTTTTTTTTGTGTAGTGTCACAAGCTACACATTCGGCTCATCCTCCTTATCCTGATTAGCTTTAGGCTGATGAGTCCTGTGATGCATATTTAGTAACACACATTTATGGAAAGCTGATAAGTCCTCATTGACATGTAGTAGCATACTTTGAAGATGTCTATGACTAACTGCAGTTAAACACTTTCTATTTCAAAAATGCATGCCTCACATTATTCTTTGTCTTGTAGAGGAGCTCTTTTGTAGCAGAGGTGCACACTTAGTTACCAAATTCATTCCCTTGGACAAATGAAATCAGCTTATTATAACTTCTTTTTTTTAGTTATTTTCGGAAAATGTCTAGTGACTGTAGACACCTTGACTTTTGAAAACATTTGATCTATTTCAGAACTTTTACAAAGGAAATCGCATAGATATGTATATACGTTACATTTTGAGACTCTTTGATCTGCACTACAACGCCAACAACTTTGTTGAAGCAGGTCTTACTTTAAAACTCTATGCCAAGCTGTTGACATGGTCTACGGACCCACTTCCTCCTGAGATGTCTTACCCTAGTGCCACAGAAGCTGAAAGGAAAGAAGAGCTTTATACAAAGATTATAGCTTGCTTTGATAGGGGCAAGGTTAGCACTATGGTGTTCAATAGAACACTACAATTGTTAATCTATGTGATAATTGTTGTAGGCTTAGCATTTTGTCTTTATTTTACAGCATTTTGTCTTTATTTTACCGATACTGCTGTTGTATTATTACATTACAGATTTAAATAATAGTTTCTGATGCATGACAAAGGCAAAATTTGTAATAATTCAAAATAACAATCTGGCTCAACAATAATGGTCTATTCTATTGTTAGTTTAATTTCAAACTATTTCGTAAAAAAATTTGTCTGTTTTCTTGGTAAATGTTTTCTTTTTCAAATCATATTTATATTCAAAATCTTAGTAATAATTTTTTCCATTTGTATTTACATTTTAAAAAAAAAAAAAAAAACTACTTAGGAATTAAAATGATTGGATCACTTTTTTTTTTTTTTTTTAATCTTTATTTGAATACAAAAAGAGGCCACAAATAAAAGAAAAATCTTTTATCATTATGTGATGATGCCATTATGATAGAAATAGCATGAATTGTACTCAGTTAATAAAATAGTTTAATTTATGCATTTTCTTTCTCAATTTTCATTGCCATAATTTTAATTAGATATCTGTTCATTTCTGGCTAGGCTTGGGAGTATGGTTTACCTCTTTGTAAAGAGTTGACAGAATATTATGAAACAAGCTTTCAATACAACAAGTTAGCTGATATTTTGGTGAGGTTATGGATTGGTTTCGATTTTTCTATAGATTTTAAGACATCTTTGGTCTGTTTTTTTTTTTAAATAATTAGATATGAGTGGTAACTTTGTCTATACATGTGTTAGCAAACGAGTTTTCACTTTTTTTTTTTTTTGTTGATCCAAGTAACCTTTTAATTAAAAAATCTTTTTCCAGAAAAAACAAGCCACATTTTACCAAAACATTCTCGGAGGCAATCAGCTACGGCAAGATCCAATCTATTACAGGGTGGCTTACTATGGCAACACTTTCCCTCTATATTTAAAAGTAGGTTGAAGATCAGAGAAAAAACACTGAACAACTATTTGCAACAAAAACAAATAAAATAAAAAAAACTTATAGTGCTACGTATCTGTTTCAAGCAATTTTAAGTAATGATTTTTGTTTCAAGTAAATCATATTGAAATAGTTCAGTGCTTTCAAGGCATTGCTTTTATCTTGTGCTTGATCTGGTTTCTTTAAAGATCTGCGTTTGTTTATCTGTGTTTTGATTTTTCATTGTTCAATATTTTAAATTATTTTAGAACAAAGCTTTTATCTATCGAGGGGATGAGTGCTTAAGACTAGCAACTATCATGAATCAATTGACCACTGAGTATCCACTGGCTCAAATACTGACCAGTAATTCACCAGTGGATGAGAGCTGCAAGACAGGTGATGGGCAATGTAAGTTTTGAAAGTTGTGAAACTTTTGAGTTCATTTGTAGACATTTTCCACTCACAATCTTTGTATGAACATTGATTTTTTATGTTTATTGATACTTAATATGAAAAAAAAGTTGATATATCTCCAATGTTTTCTTTTCTCATTTGTATTTTTTACTATAAAAATTCCAATCAATGTTCTGCATATTCTGAATTAATTTAAAAAAAAAGTGAATCAGATGTTTTGTAAAGTTACAATTTGTTATTACAGTTGTACAGGTGTAGGTAGTTGTTCTGAAATATTTATATGTTTATTGATCATTTGCTAAAGAATAATTTTAAGCAGATTTATTGATATCAACCATTAATTTTAGTTCTTCATTGATTTCTCTTTTTTATTTCAGACATTCAGCTAGTCAGTGTTAAACCTGTGCCTGTTCAAAGGTTAGAATTTATCAACAAGGAAGTGCCAACTGAAATATCCTCATTCTATAACAGCAACGAAGTGGACACTTTCCAGTTTGATCGACCTTACCACAGGGATGATAAAGACAAGAATAATGAATTCAAGGTAAGAAGATTCATTGAATACAAAGTTTTATACACTCTCTTTCAGTCTTTTTTCAGCTGCCCTTATGTTTTGGCTATCTGTCCATCTGTCATGTTTAAATCTCAAAAGTTATTATCAGACTCAAAAACATCCTTTAGTCTTTTAAAAGCCTACTGCACTATTTTGAAATAGATTATGTAAAACAAAATGTATATTGCACTTCATGGTTGGTCTTATCTTGTATACATGTAGTGCTGTTGTCAATCTGATTGTACTTATACTCAGATTTAAAATCTATACATAGACCAAACAGCTAACCCTGAAACTGTGTCCTTATTTTTTTAACAGTTTGTGTACACATGTTGTTGCAAACTTTGGAAAGAATGACATAGCCTTCTCTCTAGTCCTACCAGATCTTGGGCGATAGAATAGAGATTAATAGTATGAATGAAGAACTGACTAGCTCATATCACTTTTCTTTTTTATACTGTCCTACTTAGTCTTAAAATATTACAATCCTTTTGTTTGTCCTTTTAGCAGTTTTTGTTTTATAAATTTCTGATGAAATTTTTACATTAAGCTTAATGCCCTTGTTGTCTGTGCATATGTTTGAGTCAGTCAAAATAATAAGGGTCAGCATTAGAGTGGATTCAGGACTATCTCAATTTGAAATTATAATTTTATACTATAATGAGTAATTTAGATAAAGTGTAATCAGATATTTTAAGGCCTCAGTGATTATGTTTAGTATGATTATTGGTATCAGCTCATTATTTTGTGTTGTTACATGTCATGTATCAGTTTTAGAACCCCTGTAACATTTGGTGACTAGTAGTCACTTAACTATTCTGTGCGTTATCAGCACGAGATTTTACTTGGTCAAGTAACTGACCACGAGGTGGACACCCCAGTAGATTTCAGACTCCCGTAGAGAGAGGAGTGATATAGATATCTTTCACAGTGTAGTGATGTACATGTAATTAAGTTGTTATAATTGATTTGCATTCATTGGAGTATTTTTCATGATGGCTTATGTTGCCAGATATCTTTTGTGGATTATATTATTGTGTCAATAAAATATACGTCTGCTACCAGTGTGTTTATCAATAATTCTAAATGTTGTCGTTGGAGACCTTAGTATACCAGTGTTGTTGCGCACTTGCAAATCTAGTGCGTGTAAGAAAGTATTTGGTTTAGAAGAACACTATAGTAGTACCAGAAGAGGTACCTACAACATACACGACATTCGCGTCATCATGCCTTTAGCAACAACCAGGCTGTGACATTACAAAAAAGCTAATGTGTAGTCATTTTGAATCACAGGGTTTATGACTAGTAAAATGATTGAGGGCTCAGTTAACATATTATATCTAGTATAGCAAAATTATTTGATTATTCACAGAGCCTGTGTCTTGAGAGAACTGTCATGAAGAGTTCATACCCTTTGCCAGGAATTCTTCGCTGGTATGAGGTTGTTAAAACTGAGACTCTTCATTTCTGCCCAGTTCAAACAGCATACATGACAGTACAACAGATGAATGAAGAGCTAAGGGTCAGTTCCGATAATGCGGCCAATTGTCCTGAGCAATATTTGAGTCACCTGTCGATGAGGCTTCAAGGAGTTATAAGTGGGGCAGTCAATGGTGGAATACCTAAGTACCAGGAGGTTAGAAAATGTTAGCACAATTGGAATAGATGATGATTCAAAACATATATGGGTGAAATATCCATATATGATTATGTGCATTTTAATTTATTGCATTCAACTAACAAATTACATTATTTTAGCTTTAAGTTTTCTTAATTTTTTTAAACTTTAAAAGGGGGGATTGCTTAGATCTTTTAGAACTCTGATTTGAGGAAGACTGTTTATAATGAAATTCTTTTTGTTTGATACCTAGACTATTGAATACAACATTGAATATTGAGTTCTGTAACATTAACTTTTGAACATATTGACATGACTGAACAGCATTTAAAAACTTAAACAACCTTACCTATGTAGTAAAAGTTTCCATTGACTTCATTCTTTAGGCCTTTTTTAACCAAGACTACCAATTGAAATATCCAAATGAGAGTGAACATATTGAAAAACTCAAATTAGTGATTCATGAGCAGGTAACTTTGTTTCACTATTATTTTTTTTAATATCACAATTTAAGGAGTTTAACTCTATTAAAAAAATTATAAATATGTTGAAAAAAATATTAAAAATAGCAATAAACATTTCCAATTTTAATCAAATAAAATACATTACTTTACAAACCCTAAGTGCTCCAGGACAATAATGTTGAAAAAATGTTTTACAAGTCACATTTCTTATCAACAGATTCAATTGCTAGAAAGAGGTTTGTCTATTCAAGGCAAATATGCAAGTCAAGAAATGTTACCATTGCATCATAGTTTAGAGGATATGTTTTCGAAGATGAAAATGTCAATGGGATATCAGGTCAGTGTCTTTTTTGTTTTATTGCATGATTTAAAAAAAAAAAAAAAATTTTAGTTCCTGTGCAATGCATACAAAGTTTAAAAAATAACATTTCATGATCACAGGTGGCTACCACTTTTAAAATGGTGAAAGTTACTGCAAACTAGAATAAAAAATCCTCAATTGATTTTTATTCAATCTAATAACATTTTTTAAAAGTCTTTAAAATGATGTCTGTCTTTAAGTGTATTTCATTTAATCTCAAGGCCTTTGTGCTTTAAGTGTATATATTAGTATCTCAAGGCCGTTGTCTTTAAGTGTATTTCATTTAATCTCAAGGCCTTTGTGCTTTAAGTGTATTTATTTATTAGTATCTCAAGGCAGTTGTCTTTAAGTTTATTTAATTTATTAGTATCTCAAGGCCTTTGTGTCTTTAAGTGTACCAGTATTTATTAGTATCTCAAGGCCTTTGTCTTTAAGTGAATTTAATTTATTAGTATCTCAAGGCCTTTAAGTGTATTTATTAGTATCTAAGGCCAACATCTCTAAACTCAAATAGCACAAGAGTTGAAACTTAAAATTGCACATCTCTATACACAGAATAAACCTACCATTAATGAGGATTATTAAAATTATTATCTTTTCTTTTGTTAGGTAATACGAAAAATAATACAAGAATAAAAACAATTTTTTCTTAGTCCATATGAAGAAGCATTCAAATATTCTCTTTGAGAATAAGAAATGGTTTGCTTTAGTCACTCAGGAAAAACTAATGACTTATTTAAAGTTTAACTCTTTCTCTCAGCAATTATTTTTCTCGTTCCTATAGTATTATTAGTTTCCCTCATTTGTATTTCACTATCCTGCTATGATTAAACTTCAACAACTTTTTTGTATGTCATCAGAAATAGTTATATTTTTTATTGAATTACAGGAGCAGGCATGCTCTTTTTACACAACACAAATTAAAGTTTATAAATCAAAAAATCATTTAGTTTAATGGGAGTCAAATCAACATTGGCAGCGTCAAAGTTAAATCTTAAAATTATCATGAAGAATCAAATTGAACATAGAAGGTCTGAATTTGTACGTTGAAACTTGGTTTATTTTTTAAAGTATCTTTAAGTTTGCTTACATGGAAAATATTGCATTTTTAGTGTGCCTAGTTTTGGTGCTGACTGGCTGTACTGTATCGGTCTATTAGATTTCTTGATTTTATTAGATCTTGTGGTGGCCACATTACCCTGTTTTGTTCTTTTGATTGTATGCATGAAAGTAGAAAAAGGAGACAGCATGCACTTAACATCTACTTGTGGTTAATGTAAAACTCTTTATTTTTCAGACTCCTTCTAAACACAGAGGCAGTACTTTATCCGTTTTATCAAATGGATCATCACAAAGACCTACCACACCAAGTACAGGATCACTTAACTCTAGTAACAGGTCAGTACACTTTCATTTGACACAAGTCTGAACTAAATTTCTAAATCTGGCCACTCTTCTTCAACCAGTATCTCCTGAGAAAATGGGTTATGCTTATAGAATAATTAAAGGAAGAATGGTCTATTTTTCTTCAAAACTTTCTTTTAGATTAAAGAAATGCCTGTCATGTGAAAAGCAGAGAGTAAAGGTGCCCCTTTCAGACCTTCTATGGGGGCAGATGCTGTAAAGCTCATCTGTTTCTATGGCTGATGGTTATGTGGCCAGCACAACCAACTGCTTTTACTTCCCCAATGTATGTTAGGTATCCATTACAGTTGAGTAAACTCAGGGGCATCTTAAAAATTCAGAAATTCAAAATCCCAGTCTTCAATTTGATTTGAATTTGAGACAGTACTTTAAAAAACATGTAATGCAATAACAAATGAAACAGTCTGTTGGAAGCTTTGTTATAAACAGACCCAAAAAAACAAAAGAGGGTGTTTTAGAGTAAGACATCTAGATGGTGTATACAGAATAAGACCCAAAGACCTTTACTATTTTAACTGTGAATAGACCTTGTTTTTAATGATTTAACTGTATAGAATTCAGCCCTTGTTATGTAAAGGGAGAGTGATCCTTACAGGATTACAGGCTCAACATTGCCTAAATTGTGCTGATGTGCCTAAACTCAAACCCAAACTCACTAAACAATAATGTTTATCTCAATCAAAGCTGTGAATTGTATTGCAATCACTGAATGTTTATTTTGATTTATTTTTTTATACATTCTATATTTTGTTGGAAACAAATGTGAACACCCTTTAGACATTATTTAAAATATGAATATTATATGGCTTCTAAAACTTATTTTATTGTTTATGTAAGTTAAATAAGAAAACTGATCACATTTTTTTCTGTATTAGCAAAATGTTTCTCTGAAACTTTTTAACAACAGTCCATAGTGAATTCACTCATGGCTCGTTTCAGCATCAATGTAACATTTTTTATTCTTTTTGTTTTTGTTAACCTTTCAGATCATCAATTGTGTCTAGTGGTGAAGCAAATGAGGATGATGATAATCTTTATTTAGACCCTTCAAACCTAGTGAGTTATGTTACATGAATTCTTTTGGTCAGGGGTCATCTAGCTGACCCATCAATTTAATTAAGCCCATTTCCAGATTAAAACTAAATTTATGTTAAGATATTACTCTACAAGACAAATGTAAACATTTCTCATCAACTATGAAAGAAAAAAAAAGACATGATAGAATTAAGAAAAAAGAATATTGAATAAAAACCAAATCCCTCAGTAATTGATTCACAAATCACAAATTTTTATGCATGAAATTTTGCCCATTATTTATTGGTAAAACTAAGCACTTTCCTTGTTAATGATGCCCTGCAACTGCCAGAAATGAAAAACTTTCTTGAATGGCTTTTTTTTTTTCAGCTTTGGCAAACACTTGTTAGTGTATATAAAAGAGCTATAGATAGGGTTGCATCTAAAGTCTAGATATGAGTCTAGATAAATAACTGCTGGATCTAAAGTCTAGATATGAGTCTAGATAAATAACTGCTGGATCTAAAGTCTAGATATGAGTCTAGATAAATAACTGCTGGATCTAAAGTCTAGATATGAGTCTAGATAAATAACTGCTGGATCTAAAGTCTAGATATGAGTCTAGATAAATAACTGCTGGATCTAAAGTCTAGATATGAGTCTAGATAAATAACTGCTGGATCTAAAGTTTAGATATGAGTCTAGATAAATAACTGCTGGATCTAAAGTCTAGATATGAGTCTAGATAAATAACTGCTGGATCTAAAGTCTAGATATGAGTCTAGATAAATAACTGCTGGATCTAAAGTCCAGATATGAGTCTAGATAAATAACTGCTGGATCTAAAGTCTAGATATGAGTCTAGATAAATAACTGCTGGATCTAAAGTCTAGATATGAGTCTAGATAAATAACTGCTGGATCTAAAGTCTAGATATGAGTCTAGATAAATAACTGCTGGATCTAAAGTCTAGATATGAGTCTAGATAAATAACTGCTGGATCTAAAGTCTAGATATGAGTCTAGATAAATAACTGCTGGATCTAAAGTCTAGATATGAGTCTAGATAAATAACTGCTGGATCTAAAGTCCAGATATGAGTCTAGATAAATAACTGCTGGATCTAAAGTCTAGATATGAGTCTAGATAAATAACTGCTGGATCTAAAGTCTAGATATGAGTCTAGATAAATAACTGCTGGATCTAAAGTCTAGATATGAGTCTAGATAAATAACTGCTGGATCTAAAGTCTAGATATGAGTCTAGATAAATAACTGCTGGATCTAAAGTCCAGATATGAGTCTAGATAAATAACTGCTGGATCTAAAGTCTAGATATGAGTCTAGATAAATAACTGCTGGATCTAAAGTCTAGATATGAGTCTAGATAAATAACTGCTGGATCTAAAGTCTAGATATGAGTCTAGATAAATAACTGCTGGATCTAAAGTCTAGATATGAGTCTAGATAAATAACTGCTGGATCTAAAGTCTAGATATGAGTCTAGATAAATAACTGCTGGATCTAAAGTCTAGATATGAGTCTAGATAAATAACTGCTGGATCTAAAGTCTAGATATGAGTCTAGATAAATAACTGCTGGATCTAAAGTCTAGATATGAGTCTAGATTAATAACTGCTGGATCTAAAGTTTAGACAGAGAAATGCTGGAGGAGATCCAGGCTGGCTTCAGGCGCTGGTAGAAGCATTGTTGAACAAAAATGTAACATCAGACTGTTAAATGAATCAAAACAAACTGATACACAACTTTATAGCTTTTGACCAACTTTGGCATGTGGCAAGTGATTTGAGCGTTCAACATCAATAAAAACATTATCAATGTTATCAAAGCCCTATACCAGATTGTGAATAGATCAATACTTCTGATTAACCAAATTGGAAAAAGTTTTTAGGAGATACATACAAGTGTGACAAGGATGCATTCCGTCACCAACTCTTTTTTACATATTTCTGGAGCATATTATGATAAAAAATAGAAGCATTTATGCCTAGCTTGACCATAAATGGGCAGAATAATTTCCTAACTCTGGTTTGCTGTCCTCAGTGGAGAAAATACAGACCAGGTACAAGATCTTGCTTCAAAACTGCAGCAGCCAGAGCAGTTGGCATGGAAATCAGTGCTGAAAAAAAAGTAAAATACTTGTGCGTGATGGAGATGTTGCATACAGTTCAAAAAAACAAACATAAATAAGAAGTTGGCTTATTTCAATATTTTAGCTTGACATCCGCTGCCATGAGCAAACTATGGAAGATGAGGAAGAGTAACATCAGCCTCCAAGTAAAATTAAAACTTTTTTCTATGGTTGTAAAAGCTGGATATTGAATGATGACACTGAAAGAAGAATTCAAGCCTTTCAAAGTAAATGATACAGAAAAATGAAAGGGCATCAGATACCTGGAAAGTGGACAAATGAATTTTTACTTTAACAAATCAAGACTGGTTGGCAAAAAAAGGAGGAACTCCTCTATACTATGAAGAGATGATATTTGGCTTCACAACGTAAAAGAATAGACCTGCCTTTCTCTTGATATCCTGCTGAATAAGAAGAATGGAGGGATTTGGTTACACAAACTGTCACAGCACCCCTATGGCAAAAGTCAGGGGATAGGTGAGATGAGCAACTGCCTAGTGCTATTAGAGCATGGAATGTGTTACCTGAGCTAGCCAGGAAAACCAGTGACTTGGCAGAATTTAAGTCATTGGTTAATATGCATGGCTAAATGCATGACGCGTAGGACGTAATCATCTTTTTTTGAAGTAACGCCTGTATTATATAAGATAAGATAAGAGTTTAAACTTTTCTAATAGATTTCTTTGCAGTCTTGCCTAACAGTTCTGAATGTAAATAAAAGCAGCTATAGATAGGGCCAAATCTTAAGTCTAGGTTGGGCTAGGTCTAGATAGAGAACTGGTGGATCTGAAGTCTAGATAGAGAACTAATAAACAAAATATTATTGCATTTGTAATTTTTCCTTGTCCCCTTTTCTACTAAATTTTCAATTAAATAGAATGTCTTTTTATTCTCGTAATGAGAATTCTGATGCAAAGTTAAGTATATTGAGTTAAATGTATATAATTTTTTATAATCTTTGTATTAAAGTTGTGGGCTATTCTTTTTTTTTTTCTCTTAGATTTAATATAGACCATTGATTTTGATATACATTTTTCAAGACCATATTTTTATATATTCAACTCTGCTATATGTTTTTGGTGCTAATGACAGACAATCATTATTGCATTCTTTAAGCCCTTGAGTCTTTCAACAATTGTGAACAAGGGAGATAGTAGAATTAAGATTTTATGATTTCTCTGAACAATTTAATTATTATCAATTAGCAAACCAATAGTTTTGTTTTGAAATGTGTACTAGTAGAGAAATTTTATAGTTTCATTACCATACATTTTTCAAATATTGTGTGGATGTTTTAAAAATGTGAATTTGTGCTTTGAACCTCATTCCAGTTTACAATTCTCTTTTCAGTCTGCTGTGTCACCCAGTCCCAGTGATCCCATGAACAAGGGTAAGAGATATACATTGAAACAAAAACATTTATAAATTGTTTTTTGTTGTTGTTGTTCACATATTTATTTTTACCTACACTTCCTAAAAAAATGCACCTGGCCAATTGGTTGGATACCAAACTGTAAGATATTAGGTCATAGATGGATCATGCCAAAGCAAAAAGACATGTCCTATGATCTGATTGTTGACTTCATAAAAGGCTTTTTATGGCAAAGCTGTGTTGTTGAAGGCATTCTCAGGGCAAGAAATGTAAAGAATACCCTCAAGATCTTCATCAAGGAATAAGAATTTAAAATTGACTTCCATGGATGAGAGAAACTAGCTCATAATTGCACCTTATGACAAGACACAGCCATTTGTGGTGTTATGGCAAAGCTGTGTTGTTGAAGGCATTCTCAGGGCAAGAAATGTAAAGAATACCCTCAAGATCTCCATCAAGGAATAAGAATTTAAAATTGACACCCATGTATGAGAGAAACTAGCTCATAATTGCACCTTATGACAAGACACAGCCATTTGTGGTGTTAATGGACAATGAAGCAAATTTAAAAAAAAAGCAGCACAGAAACAGAATGTAATCATCTTTTCAAAGGAAAGACCTGAACTCCTTATCTATCAAGTTTATAAGAAATAAGATTTTGATGATCTTTGACCACAAAGGAGCAGCTTATAATTTCTACACAAATGTGATCAAATAGTACAGCATAGAATAACAACAAAAATTATTAGCACAGTTAATTAACACATGAAAATAAAATTATGTTGGCCCAATACTCACTTATACCAGAATATTGATGCCATCATAAATGTCAGAGTTGTTGAAGCCATTGCAAGATTGTGGATATTTGTGAGATACCAGAGAAATATCAGAGAATATTGATGCCATCATAAATGTCAGAGTTGTTGAAGCCATTGCAAGATTGTGGATATTTGTGAGTTACCAGAGAAATATCAGGGAATATTGATGCCATCATAAATGTCAGAGTTGTTGAAGCCATTGCAAGATTGTGGATATTTGTGAGTTACCAGAGAAATATCAGGGAATATTGATGCCATCATAAATGTCAGAGTTGTTGAAGCCATTGCAAGATTGTGGATATTTGTGAGTTACCAGAGAAATATCAGGGAATATTGATGCCATCATAAATGTCAGAGTTGTTGAAGCCATTGCAAGATTGTGGATATTTGTGAGTTACCAGAGAAATATCAGGGTCTGCAAGGTATTTAAGTCAGTAATGCTATGTATGACAAGAAACCCACCATAACTTCTATCAAACTTAAACATACTCTCAACATTAAACAAGAGGAAAAGTGTCAAATATAGAAATACTTTACAGATTTGATCTACCAATTAGATATTCTATACTGAAAGCTGTCTTTGACACAGGCCATGTCATCAGCAATACTGCCACCAAACCATATGTTTAGTACAGAAGGTAGAAGCCACATATAAAGCCCAGATCCCACCATGTGTTTATTGCAGAATGAAGCAGGCCAATACTATCACATTGTGCACAGAAGGGTGGCACTCAGATCTACAGCATTGACAGTCATAACTCCAACTTTAGACGGATGCAAAGAGGTTTTGAACATTTAAAATAGGGGGTGTTTTTAACTTCTGACAAAGGCTTTATGTCTATCAATAATTGAAAAGCACAAGGAATTTATTAAAAGAGACGAGACATATTTAATAAGATAATCAAAGTAAAATGAAATTAACACTGTAGCAAAACTATCATAGACTGAAGTACTACAACTAACTATAAAGGTGCATCTTACTAAAGATTCTAAAGGCCTCTAATAAAAGTAACATTGTTCCAAGGGTCATAACTCTTAACAAGCAAATGAAATCAGAACAATGAACATAAAATTTTCTTCCTGTCTTACAACCAGATTCTATCATCCAACTATCCATAATACTAGATACAATACAATCATCACATGGGGTCTGCACAAATGTCATTTCCATGACTATCTTTGCATAATTTATTATTTAAGATTAGTGTTGCCCAAAACTAAATGATGACTGTTTTGTATTTCACCCAAATATCTTTGTTTGTTTCACTTTTTCTCAGAGACACTTGGACAATTAGCATCACAACAACCTCCACCTTACATTCCAAGAAAAAAAAGTATATCTGCAGGTACCGGTACATAACAAATTTTTTTTTTGTAGTGACATGAAGAAGTGTTATCATTTAGTTAAATAATTTACTTCATTATCAATTTGTGTAATATTGTAACCTCTTAGAAATGCTTATAAGTGTAATATTGTTTTGTAAAGGATAGTTTTAATGTATTGTTACAATATGGAGTTATTGATATAACTATAAATGAATACATCAAGTGTAAGAATATCATCACGATTCTTCATCTTCATGAACACTTTGCTAGTGCTTGCAAAACACTTTCCCATAAAATACAAGTTATAGCAATGCACATTACACACTGGTTATGCCTGTTAATGTGTGTATAGAAATGCACTTTACACACTGGTTATGCCTGTTAATGTGTGTATAGAAATGCACATTACACACTGGTTATGCCTGTTAATGTGTGTATAGAAATGCACATTACACACTGGTTATGCCTGTTAATGTGTGTATAGAAAATGCACATTACACACTGGTTATGCCTGTTAATCTGTATATAGAAATGCCATTACACACTGGTTATGCCTGTTAATGTGTGTATAGAAATGCACTTTACACA
This sequence comes from Biomphalaria glabrata, assembly GCF_947242115.1. Classification (NCBI taxonomy): domain Eukaryota; kingdom Metazoa; phylum Mollusca; class Gastropoda; family Planorbidae; genus Biomphalaria; species Biomphalaria glabrata. The sequence goes on along the minus strand of NC_074714.1, from coordinate 1,369,334 downwards.
CTGGTTATGTCTGTTAATTTGTTCCCGTGCTCTATATTGGGTTTTTTGGCCAGAACTTCCCATCCTTTTTTTTTCTTTTTTCTACTTCCATTAATTGGCCAGTAACTTAACACTCTCCTAAAATATGTTTTGGCCCATGAATTCTAGCATGTTAGGTAAATTGTGATGGCTCCTTTTTTCTCTCCTCTCTTCCCTTTTTTTTTTTTTTTTTTTGCACCCTACACAGCCTTAAAAATATACATATACTTTCACAGCTCCGCCCACCCCAACTAAAAAACTACGCCTACATAAAAGCTGATATTCTTAAGACTCTATATGTTGTTGTTTTTTGCCTGAACCTTTCTTTTTCTTGTCTTGTGAGTATTCATGCTTCACAATGAAATAGTTGATACTATATGCTTTTTATTTTGACTGAAACCTTTTTTTTTTTTAATGGAATGGCCCACATTTTAATGCTCCCTACACACACATACATTTGACCAGTGAATTCTTTAGTACTTAGGTCCCCTGCCCAACTCCTGAAAAAAGAAGTATCCTATATAGTATCTCGGACTGTTCCTCCACTTATCAGTTTTATGTTGAAATTTTTGATTGACTCTACAATTACATATTGTCTGTTTTGTCTTTTGCCCTTTCACATTCTTTATAATGGTGTTTCAGGCATCTGAAATGTTCGTACATTGTCTTTCTTTCTCCCGTGTTTTCATTTGTTTTTAGAGAGGATTTTTTTGGTGCAGGTCTTCCTAGTAAAGAATTTTAAAAGTTTGTGATATGGAAGCAAATAATGCTCCTGTTTACAGAAGATCTCAGTTGTTTAGGTTTTCATTTTCGATTTTGATATGATTTGCTTCAATGTTCTGTTGAGTCATTTAGTCTGTTGCTTTGAGGATAGTATAGTTTAGTGAATTTCATCTTTTTGTTTATGTATATATAACAATGAGATGCCCTTGTACCTTAGCGAACTGATTACTCCATATGTCCCCCAGAGAGCTCTGCGCTCAATGGACTCAACGCTTTTAGTAGTGCCACGTTTCTCCCTCAAAAGCTACGGTCTGCGTGCTTTTTCAGTTCACGGACCAAAGGTTTGGAACTCACTCTCCCCATTGATCTCAGACATACAACATGCTACACCACTTTTAAGAAGAACATTAAGACCTATCTGTTTAAAACTTTTTTAGATTAACTGTCATTTTAGCTGTCGTGTTTTTGTTTGTAATGTTGTTACAGCGCCTTGAGCCTACATTTTGTTTGTTAACAGCGCTTTATAAATTAAATTATTATTATTATGTTGTGTATGTTCTTAAATGTTAATCATGATTCTCTAATCAGCTGCATGTCTATCTGTAGTTTTGTTCAAGGGAATACTTCATATGGTGCTCAACCAATGTCAATAATTGATATGTTGACCAAAGGATTTCAGTAATCTAGCACACAAGTCAACAGACTTAGGGTTCAGTATTGTTGGTGAAAAATTGTTCATCTATTAATCCTACTTTTCAAATTGACACTTCAATACATTTGTCCTTTGAACCTCTATTTTTAACATCTCTATGTGTGAATGTTTTGATGTCTTTCTTTTGTAATACTTGGCCAGCACAAGTCTTGTAGTATTCTTATGTACAGATACATAATATTCTATTTTAGTTTTTATAGACATGACATATGAAGATTATCTACCAGTATGACTGATTGTTGTCAGGTCTTTCCACAATTCCATATGCTTAGAAATTCAAGTGCTCCCTTTCCCTAGTACCATTATTAGTACCAATGGTTTGCCTGGGTATTATGTAGTTATCTTCTCTTTTAATGAAATGCGTGTATGTATTTTTATATTAACTAGTGTTAGCCACACAATTGTCACTAGCTTATGTTCTCTCTAGTTTCAGCTGATGTAGGCAACAGCCTAACATCTCCATCTTCAAACAGTGGGGTAAGTAGACATTGATGTTATTGAGTTGTTTTAGTATGATTGATGTGATTGGTGATGCCCATGATTTCAATTTCTTGACCTGAGCAAAGTTTGCCCCTCAATACTTGTATTTTTGTAAGTGTATTCTGTATTCAAACTTGTGTTCCACAATTAGTAAATCTACAAGTCTATCTACCCACAACATAGACATAGTTTCTATTCTATGAAATGATTTTCCGATACTTCACTATATACATCTATAGAGAGGCTACTGCATATACTTTAAAGAAACATTCAGAGTTTGATGTTAAGGAGGAACAATTGACTTACTCTCAATAGCCTACCAACAAGTTAAATGGAAATTAGAGAAGAGAAATTTTACAATTGTCATTTGAAGAGACTGATGCATTTAATGTTGGGTTATGAAATGTGTATTGTATAATTGTGTGATCCAATGTATTGATTACTAGGCACAAAACTAGCTAATTTCGATACTGTTAAATGTTTAACAAAATAAAATTGTCTCTTTTTTTCAGATGGCTAGTTTTGATCAAAGGCCTAAATCTAATAATTCTGAAGCCAGTGTACCAGATTGTGGACCACCCTTGCCACCCCGTACTGTACAACTAACGTCAATATCACATTCAGAAACTTTAATGGCAAAGACACCACCAATACCTAATCGCAAGCCTTCTGTTGGTCCTCTCATCAGTACTAAGTTTAAATCAGAGAGCAATTTGTCTCCAATATACAACAATAGCCAGGGATTTAATTCTCCAGTTTCTCCAACTCAAAACTCATCACCTTCAAAAAGACCACATGTCTCTTTACCTGTAACTCCTAAAGATACAAGTCCTCTAAGTCCACCAGTACCTCCTCCTAAAGATACAAGTCCTTCAATGCCACCAGTACTTCCTCCAAAAGACACAGTTCATCGTATCCCACCAGTTCCTCCACCCAAGGACACTGCCTCTTCCAACCCACCAGTACTTTCTCCAACCCAGCCAGTATCTTCTGCAGAATACAGTCCAAACAGACTGTCTGCCCCACCTCCTCTACCTTTAAGAAAGCCTTCCTTACAAAACAGTAAACCTTAGTTGTTTTTTTTTCTTAGACTTAGTCAATGTCAAAATCTGTACTGCTTTAAAATTTATATTTTGTACTTAAGAATTATGTATTATATAAAGTCACATATTATGTAAATTAGAGTTTTAATGCAGTTACATATGTATACTTTGGTGTATACTTTAAGTAATACATGGATACTTTAATGTAAAAAAAAAAATTATTTGTAATTTTTTTTTTCTGCTAAAAAATATCTTGATTTGTTATCAGCTTTCAATATTTGGACAGAAAGTTAACATAGCAAGTCAAAATGTATTTTAATTACCATTATTGTTTTTATGTCATTCTCATTTGAGTTGAGAAACAAACTTTGATGCAATCTTCAGGAAACTGAAAGCAGTAATGTTTTAAAACTCTTTAAAAGTGGAAACTATGAATTACCTTGTTTAAGGTGTAAATTCAAATAATTTATCATCATCCCAATTTTCAATGACAGATTGAAAAAGCTGTGATCTTAAGCATATTCCTCTTATCAAGATATGTCTATGTCTATTTATAGATAGTTCTGGGAAGGATTGATTGTATTGTTCTGAATTGTGATAAAATAAAACTACTAAAAATAGCTTTTGTTTTAGCTTTGATAAGAAATGGATACGTTAAAAATATCTCAATTAACTATTTGATTACTTTGATCAATAGTAGTTACATATATATGTGGCACAGTCTTTCTTTATTTTTTCAGCATGGTGGAATATTGAAACTTAACCTAATTGTGAAAAATAGAGTAAAAAAAAACAACAGATTCATACTGACAACTTTTTTAAAACAATGGAGCCATTACTGACATTATAGACATGTTTACATAATCCAATTCTTATTGTCATTTTTAAGAGTCACTTTGTTATTTCAATACCATTAATTAAAATTTAACAGCTGGAGATTTGAATTCAAATGGAGTTTTGAAAAAAAAATGTTGATTTAAATTTTGAGAAGGAAGTACAGTGATCCCTCTTTTCTCATAGATGTGTTGAAGGACCACCTGCAAAAATCACAAATAGAAATGGTATATTTATTTTTAGTATTCATGCACTAGGGTTAGTCTTTATAAACCACACACATAATGTATAATTTTTGTTATAGGTTTGTTGAAGTAACTACTTTCTTCTCAGTCTTGCTGAATATAACATAATTTTCTTGGTGAAGTTACAATGGCAGGCAAGAATAATTGGGGCTTAAACCAGTAAACTTCAGACAGGCATCTCTTGTTTGCCTTGCAGCTATACCCAAACATGGAAAATGTTTCGGGCAACAACCCTGAAAAAAATCAAAACCTGTGACTGCTGATTTCAAACTGTATCTGCACTTGCTTTTCCTTTGGTCACATCAGCTGCAAGAAGAGGAAAAATGCTCAGTTGGTAACATTGTTCAAACCATAGCTAATGCCCAGAAATCATTTCTATGAGATAACACAATTGTAGCTTCATGACTGATGGAGACCACATAGAATGGCAGTGCAGAATAGTATTCCCCTTCCTTAAGCATGTCATCCAGTGTCATTTTTCTCTTTTGTGGTCAACATCCTTGCACTTACGCTTAGGCTGTTCATCTTAAATCTTAGAACTTGCAGGGAATTTGGGTGGCATGGTAGGCTTTGAATTGAATGCAATATTTTACAAGAAAACCACAAAATAAAATAATATTACAGGCATAAAATGTTCAAAGCACTCTCAAATGAAGCTCCACATGAAACGTCAGAGCAAGACCTAGAAATGAGGAAAGTTATTATAGATCAACACTTCACTGAATACAATTCTGGGATACAATTGAAACAAGAAACAAATCAAATTTTATTTCTAATGGTGAGTAGGCTGGTAGTGCAAGGGATGCTGGTTCTCCTTTCAGAGACTACACACTATTGTATTTACTGTTATTCATATTAAAAAATTTTTTTTTTTTATAATGTTTCTTTATTATTAGAATTAATATTATTAATATATTTTAACATATTTTATATATTTTTTGATGATTTCATGTACAGATTCATAAAATATCTATACTTTCCACCGATTGAATTTCGCAGAAAATCTGTGACTAATGCTTACCTTGTTTCCCATTTATTTTTTAAACCAGCTAAAGCAGAAACATGAATTGTTGAGGGATCACTGTACAAGTTTCTAGAACTTTACCATTTGTCTGTTCATATTTTTAAGTAGAATGCAATAATTTTAAAATTATGTTCCTATTTCTGTAGTTGTTTTTTTTGTGTGTATATACAATGTAAATTACATTTTTTGATTCTGATCAGTTTCAAGTTTATTTTATAACTTATTAAATTTGAAGATTGTTCAGTAGCCTTGCCATACAACAATTTCACTGTTTGTAATCTGTGATGCAGAAACTTTTGGACTAGATAACATTTAATTAAACCAAAGTATTTGACTCTTAAATCTAACACAACTAAAGCAGACGTAATCATTATGGACACATTTGAATTGACATCAAAATGTCAATCTGTTTCAAGTTCCAACAAAGTTTTGTAATCTATTTTCTTTCAACAAACACTCAATGCAGATGTAAGGATAAAAGTTTTGTTAGAAATGAACTTTGGCTGTATCTACTTCAATAGCTCCAGTAAGCCACACACAAGAAAAAGCAATGAACTTAAAACATCTCAAAGTTATGATTACTGGGATCTTGTAGTTGTCAAATGGAAGAAGAGGCAAAAATGTTTGTAAAATGTTTTACATGTTTCGGATGTTCCTTCAGAGTTGAAGATAATTACTTCCTAGTCCAAACCTCCCGCAGGACGGCGGGGGATGGGAGCGGGCAGGGTTTGAACCCGGGATCATCGATAAGTCCGAACGACCAGGCAGCCCATGTTCCCAAATAGGGCAATGTGTATGATTCTATTTACTTGTATTAATATTGTGCGACATGCAGCACAAAGAAACCAACTACCTGCAATTTACAGAGTTAGTTTCTCGTATACTTTTTGGTCTACTGGTCAATGCGGCTCTACAAGTAATGGGAGGCAAGAAAGCCACCACCAAATAATAGACAAACTTGATTAGCCATGGTCATTTAATTAGCTACTGTAAGTACAAAATAAATTTTATTTCTCAAATCTAATCTATGATTCTACCTACATTTCTATTCAGAGGGGAGAAATTCTGATTTAAATCAATTATTAACACTTAAGATTGGCATAAATATATTTTAGTCCAGCTTCTGTTAGAAGTTTCTTCCATTATGATTCCTATCTTAGAACTTCAATTTTCACTTGTTTTTGTTAAATCTGTTGAACTAAAACTAAGCTCAGTGTAATATTTGACCTAGATATTAGTAATATCTTGTACAGTTTGAAATAGCTGATTGTTTCTATTGTTTTTTGTACATTTGTTTAATGTCAACAACTGGTCGCTATGTAATCAATATTATTATGAATATCAAAGTTTATTAATGCTTGATCAAACCATTTGCCTTGTATTGATATTGTATAGTTCAGTCTTATAAATCATTCACTTTAATTGTACTTTTGACTACTTGTAATACCAAGATGGTTAGATAAGATAATATTTGAAGTAATTCTCATATCTCTGATAATATAGTCTTCAGGTATTATGCTAAATTGTAACAGTACTATGATTTTTGATGCAGCATTGTATAAATGATAAGACCTTTGACCTTTGCACTATGCTGTTTATTCTAATGACATGTTAATGTATTATTTTTTTTATTATTATTTTATTATTTTAAAATCTTAGTTGTTGACATTGGGAACAATTATTTATCTTAGTTTGTTGAGACAATCTTCAGTTGAAATAAAACTATATTTGCAAAAAAGGAAATGTAAATGAATAAACAGTAGCACCCTCTATTGTCTTGTTGTCTATCATTGTATGGTCCTTTCTCTGAAATATATCTGGTGCTCTGCATGTAGCCCATCAACTTCTAGCTTTAAATAAGCCAAGTTATAAACAAGTTATTTTTCACCACATTAATTGCAAGTCACTCTTAGTAGATAGCATAAAAAAATATATATTAAACTAACACTATGCACAGACACTATTAAAAAAAAAAGCTCAAGCTTAGAGCAAATAATTGAAAAACATCTTAACCCTTTCGGTAATAGCAGCAGAGATATGACATTATTGTTTGACTCTAGTGGTAGCCTTTTGACTTCCTTTTTTTTTCTTGACAGATTTTATTATTTATTTAGATAAATAGTGAAACACCTACTTAATCTTCAGAATGGAATACATTGCCATAAGATAAATAGTGAAACACCTACTTAATCTTCGGAATGGAAGACATTGCCATTAGATAAATAGTGAAACACCTACTTAATCTTCAAAATTTAAGACATTGCCATTAGATAAATAGCCAATGAAAAACCATGAAGGTAAATATTCTTGTGAAACAAATGCAATCTAAATCATTTACAATAGGCAACTTTTCCCTGTGACAACTAAATATAAATATACCATTTTATATTTTAATGTTTTGTTGTTTTTTTTTCTTCATTTAGGCATTTTTTGTCTCAAATAACTTTAACACTTCTTCTTCACCTATGTCTTAGTCTGTTGGGGATCAACACAAATCATATTATTTATTGCTGAATATTAATTCTCATCATTAACAGCTTAATTGTTAGTTACAAGATAAAGGAAGCACAATTATTTAGTGAGCAAATAAATGCCATTTCATTAGACCTTTCTAAGGCATTTAACAAAGTTCACCACCATAGCCTGCTTAAAAAACTAAAACACTTTGGTTCAATGCATCGATGGATTCAGGATTTTCATAGACAACAAACTGTAATAATAAATGGCTCTAAATCAACACCAATAAAGTAAACTCTGGTGTACCTTAAAGGAGCTAGCCAGGAAAACCAGTGACCTATCAGAATTTAGGTCATTGGTTAATATGCATGGCTAAATGTAAGACGTAATTATCTTTTTTTTTTAAGATAAGACAATTTCTTATTTACATAACTAATCTACCAAATTGCATTGGTTCATGAACAAAAGTCATATTGAATGCATAATAAATATATATATATATAGAGAGAGAGAGAGAGAGAACCAAAAAAAAAAAGATGTTGAAATTTTACTAGAAGAATTACAGAAATGGGAATCAAATTGGAGTATGTTTTTACACTCAGAAAAATTTCAGTTATTAAGAGTAACAAAAAAAAACCTAACTACTTAATTCATGGTACATTGGTTACGGTTAACAAGAGAATCCCCATATTAATGAAAATAATTTAAAAATCGAGCAAAACATTATGGTTTATTTTTGAAATAATTTTGTGGATCTAGACTAGTTATTGTTGGGATGTACTGTTAATGTAAGTTTAGTGTTGTATGTGAGTCATTAGTGTAATTTGTTTGGTTATTTTATTATTGTTGGTAGTCTGGTAGATTGAGTTTGGTTTGGTTTGTTGTTAGGAATCAGTTCTTACTGTACATATAATTTATTTTTAATTCGTTTGTTTCTCATGTATAATTAAGTGCCGTCTTTTCTTTTAATTAGATAGATTAGTTAGTTCTATCAGATTTCTGTGTCATCTAGCCTCAAATTAACATCAATTTAAGGGACATGCCAAAGCTATTAGCACTGAATCACAAATATTTTATGCCAAAGGCCCTATGAAAACAAAAATAGTTTTTTGAAGATAGTAGGCCTAACTTCTGGTCAGAATTATTTTGCAAAATTAATTCCTGAAGTTTAAGAACGACTGTCACAAGATGAAATGTCAAGGTTATCAGATTCAATTTTCTTTCATCCAGTACAAGATGGTAGTTTTACAGAAGTAAACACAAGCAATGCTACAACTTCTGATCAATCACCATCAGCTGAAGCTTTTGACAGTCTTTGGAAATTTTCAGAATTGCTATTGCTGAGACAGGTCACGTGGAAGTTTTTTTTTAGCATGTTTTAGACCTAAGCCTATATTGGCTATATACACTGTCCACTGTCTATGTTTCTGAGGCATAGAGTAATCATAGAGCAATGTATACATAGGGCATAGGGAGTATGACAGCTCGATAGACCCCCTAGCTTTGTGTTCCAGACATTTTTGGACAGTCAGCCATAAGATGCACTGATACTGGCGATACGCAGGTCGATTTCATTATCAATCTTTCCATTTCTGGAGAGTGTGCTGCCAAGATAGGTGAATCTGTCCACTGCGATTAGACTCTTCACTCTATATAGATCTAGATTATAGACGTCTATATCATGACATGTCCATTTATCTTGATGCTTGGATCCGAGTAGGCTTTACATGGAGCAGGTAGATATAAAACTTCAGTAACTAAGTACATAGATCTAGACCTAGATCTAGATCTAAAACCTTTTTAAAAATGATAAATCTCAAATGATTATGTCATATCTTTCTTATAGACTTAAGTCAGACTCAGACTAACTTTATAGTATACTAGAGTTATTAGAGTCTATAGTAACTAGATCTATCCATTATCTAGATGAATCAAGTCTTGCTCTTAGTCTTAATCACACTTAATTGACTTAATGCACATTTAGATCTAGAATCTAATTAAAATATTGATATCACAATTTAATAATTTAGGGGCCTAAATCAGAAACTGCATGGAAAGCTACTTAATACGTAACCCATGTAATTATTTGTAATATAAAAACAAAACGAGAAGAGCTTGCAAAAAAATATGGGCCAATGCTCTAACTCTAGATCTAGCATTTTGTTATAAAGTGTTTGTCATTCAAAAATGAATTTCAGGCAAATACCATAATATCTTAAGATTTTAACAAACCTTAAGTAAGAAGCATGTGTAAATATGACATATAAGAGTGATATATAATATTTGATTCTGTTTTACAAATAGAATTAAATGCAATGCAATGACAAACGTCCATTGTTAATGCTTGTGTAGCCTACTGTTATAAAGTTTCACTTTCAGACCTTGCCATCTATAGGGCAGATGATGCAAAGTTCATCTGTTTTTTTTGTGGCCTACATTTGGCAAGGGTGTAATGTGGCAAGCACAAGGAGCAACCGCCTTTACTTTTCCTAACTAATGTCAGGTACCCATTAGAGCTAGGTGTACTCGGAGGCGCCCAAAGTCGCCAAAGATCCCAAAATTAAAAATCACTGTCTTCACCAGTATTTGAACCCAGGACCCCAGTTCGGAATGTACTGTTATAAACACTATCATTTTTTGTAAATTAAAAAAAAAAAAAATCGTCTTGGAAAAATATGTATCATTTAAAATTCAAAAACTACTTAAATAAAAAAATGTGTCATAAGTTTAACCATGGAACTATCCATGGTTTAACTTGTTTACACTAGAGCGAGTACAGCTGGCTGAGTGAGAAATGTAAAAATTTAGTTGTTAACCTGTTGGATCAATGCAGAACCAACAAAGAGGTGATTGGAGCTTTACATGGTGGCACCAATACTAGAAACTTGTCTCAGAAAAAAAAAAATTAGTACTTTTTTTTTTTTATTGTATTGTAATCTATAAAATATTTAGTAAACTTAATTTTTTTGTAGTTTTTTTTTTTTTTTTTGTCATAACAAGATGTTTGTAAACTATTTCATATGAATTGGTTGACAGGTTAAATTAGGAAACAGATGGTAAAAATGCTTTATTTATTTGAAAATTTAGTATGAGTAACATTATTTATGTGACATATGCTACAAATGCTTGTAGTTTTTTTTTATTTCATAGTTTCAGTTTAACAACCAGCTACAAATAATTGCATTTATTTAGCAGCTCATTGCCAATGCAAACTGCCAAGAACATCTAGCCAGCATGTGGTATGTTGGTGCCAGCATGTGGTATGTTGGTGCCAGCATGTGGTATGTTGGTGCCAGCATGTGGTATGTTGGTGCCAGCATGTGGTATGTTGGTGCCAGCATGTGGTATGTTGTTGCCAGCATGTGGTATGTTGGTGCCAGCATGTGGTATGTTGGTGCCAGCATGTGGTATTTTGGTGCCAGCATGTGGTATGTTGGTGCCAGCATGTGGTATGCTCATTGCCAATGCAAACTGCCAAGAACATCTAGCCAGAATGTGGTATGCTGTTGCCAGCATGTGGTATGCTGTTGCCAGCATGTGGTATGTTGGTGCCAGCATGTGGTATGTTGGTGCCAGAATGTGGTATGCTGGTGCCTCTTGGTTTCAACATCGAAACCTTCCTATTAAACGTGTTCTGGTGCCTACAGGAATATTGCCAACTCATTGATGCTTAAGTAAGTCAAACCATTGATGCACAAGAGTTTGTTTTATGAATTGGATTGAAATATAGAGAACAAGGTTTAAATTTAGAACATTATTGCTTAATTGAAATAGTTGCAGACACTAATAAGAAAACTCGAATATAGGCTATTGTCGTAAATATGTTGGTTAAAAATATCAGTTTTTGCCCCTAGTGCTTGTTTATATTTGCGTCTGTCTCTTGTTATTTTTTGTTATTCATTGTAATAAAGCTTAAAATGTTAACACTGTTTTTGTTATATTTAGTACATTTACACCCAATTTACTAACACTCAGAAGTAAAGTAGCAATTATACATAAAAAACTGAACCAAAATATAAGACTAGTTTACAAACTTATTACTTGATTAATTTTACAAATAAAAAATCTTGATTATGACACATAGTTTATTACATATTTTATCAATAATCTACCTCAGTTTATTTTGATTTATTTCGGATGGCTGCCTGGTCGTGCGGTTTGCGCGCTGGACTGTCATTCAGATTTATCGATGGTCCAGGGTTCAAACCCTGCCCGCTCCCATCCCCCGTCGTCCTGCGGGAGGTTTGGACTAGGAAGTAATTATCTTCAACTCTGAAGGAACATCCGAAACATGTAAAACATTTAAACAAACAAACATTTATTTCAGATGAGTCCACACTTACTCCACAAATTTTATCTAAAGCTTTGTTTTCTGTTGCCAGTGTTTTGCAAGAATAGCTTACAACCTTCCAGCGAGTGAGACATTTGGGCAGTCACAGATTTCTCATGGGCGGATGTTACAGGTAAGAGTTGCACATAAAAAAATGTAACTAGTCTTGGGAAAGGTAATCTTAGAAATCACTTGACCTTGTGCACCCAAACATCCCAGGATCAAATAGTTCTCATCAGCCACAGGAGGATACACAAAACTACAGAGAAAGAGTTTAACTAATTAACATGCATGATTGACACATGTTATGCATATAATGTAATTATTTTCTTTTTTGAAGCAATGTCTGTAATCTATAAGATTAGAGGCCTTGTTAGGATGGACCAAAGAGCCATTCATTTTATTTTTTCATCCAACACAAATGGACCCCCTAAAAAGGACTAAAGATGGAATAACTGTGGATGTACTAGAATCACTGCTCTGTATTGACTGCACAAAATACATGATTGTTATGTCAACAACCAGGTTTGTCATCTTAGCAAAACATGTCTATTTCATCCTTTTCAAAAGAAAAGATAAAGTGGGTACTTTATTTTTATTAACAACTCTCTCTGACAAATAATGGAAACATAATTTGAGAATTGGTAAGCCATTAATTCCACTTTCATATGGACCAGCCATTGTGGATAGATGATTTTTTATTAAAAACTAGATTTGCAACTTGGCACAGAGGACACTGGACTCGTAGAATTGTCATATTGACAGCTTTCAAAGATTCTCAAAGCTAGGTGACTTTATTATTAGACCAAAAAAAGTTTTATCATGCTTGAAATGTTCATCGAAGATGTACTCTGTATTTTGATGAACCGAGAAAGAAATATGAACAAGACAAAAGGGGAGTAAAAAGAAAAACGGTAGAGATGATGCAGTGATGCAACTGAATAATAGATTACTCTTCCTCGGTTTGGGAACCCTCAAGTCAAGAAAACATTAAGAAACTAGAATACACAAAATACAACAGTGAGATTCATAACTAACAAATATTCACATTAGATTATTAAATATTCACATTTCATTTCCTTTGGTAAAATTATTAAATTTAGAGATTCTTCAGGACAGAAGAAGCAATCAAATAAGAACATAAAATTAAAATGTTATTTAACCTTGGTTAGGCCAATAATAGAATATGCATCCTCCGTTTGAGACCCCCTCAACTCAAGAAAACTTTAAGAAACTGGAACAGACACAAAATAGAGCAGTGATATTCATAACAAAGGAATATTCACATTTGACTAGAGTAATACCTTTAGTTAAATCACTAAATTTAGAAAGCCTTCAGGATAGAATACTTAAAAGTAAAGTAGCAATTATACATAAAACACTGAACCATAATCTTCAAATACAAAAACAAAATTTAATAAAATACTCAGAAAGACACAAAGATTAAGGCACATTCCTCGTTCCATATGCTAGGACAAATTAGTACAAATACTCCTTCTTCCCTAGTGCTATTAGAGCATGGAATGGGTTGTCTGAGCTAGCCAGAAAAACCAGTGACTTGGCACGTAGAACGTAATCATCTTCTTTTTTTTTAAGTATTGTCTGTATTATATAAGATAAGATAAGAGAAGGACACGTCAAGGATGTACATCATCTAGGATAAGATAAGATAATGCAAAAAGATGGTAATAGACTGGGGACTGGGGAAGCTCTTAGTTTATTTTATCTGCAAATCAGCAGTCTAAGAAAGAGTAAAGGAAGGAGAACCAAAATCAATGGCAACACAGTCAGAATTAAAAACATGGGTTTAATTGTTACAGTTCCATTGGTTTATATTTGTATCAAACTGGTTGTCATTATTTTGATTTTATTGAATTTTCTGTTTTAACTGGATGATTTCTTACTTTGATATGGTCTGTAATATTCTTCACCTATCCTTTAGTTTGTTGGGGCATCTTACAAGATTTGTTGATTGTCTTTCGGGGTGTTAGTCAGAAAGTTTAACTTGCATCTGGTCACAGCTATGCGATGGGGATGGTTCTGAGGTCCAAGGTTTGAGTCCTCCAGTTTCTTCACCTTCTTCTCCCTGGGTGCTGCTGTTATGTTTGATGTCATGTTTATTTCATCAATAGTCAAAGTAAGACGTATTTGGGCCTGATATTGATTAGTTCTATACCTACTATTACTTAGTCATAGTTAAAAGTATTTGGACTTAATAGTGTTTAGTTTTGTTTCACTTTCAAATAGAATAGTTACTTATTCAACCTCATTTGGTAAGGTATGAAAGAGTTGAAAAAAAACATGTAAATCTTTTTTTAATGCTTTGATCTGATGCATAGTTTATAGTTTCTAGCATACTTAGTGCGCTATGTTCTAATCTCTTTAAGACTTTTGTTGACTATTGGGGGAAGGGAACATATGGCAGGTTTCCATGCTGCCTTTGGGCTTTCAGAAAACACAACTCTGCTCGAGTCAGAATTCAAAATCGAGCCCTCATCTTAAGTGGCTAAGCTGTAGCCAAGCAGTGTAGGCCCGCCTCTCAGCCACACAAATTTTGTGCATAAAAATGTGAAAATGGAACCTGCATCTGACAATGTTATCATAGAAATTCTTTTAGAAAATATTTTTTACTATGACTATGGGTGGCTGCCTGGATCTGCGGTATGCACGCTGTTGTTTGGCCTTGTTGATGGTTCTGGATTCATTCCTTGCTCGCTGCCCCCCCCCCCCCCCCCCTCCCCCATTGTCCTTTGAGATGCTTGGACAAGGAAATGAATTATCTTCAACTTTGAAGGAACATTTGAAACATGTAAAACATTTTACAAACTCTCATTTCTATTTTTAAAAATGGTCTAGTTCTTGAATAGGGCACTTGCTAACATTGGATACTGAAGAAGTTACAGTGCTTCTACTGCAGCCTTGAGTTCAAATCACAGTATAGAATGCAATTTTTATTTAGGGCTTCAGGATGTTTCCAATCATGAGTTATGGATAAATAACAACTTCATTTTGGGATATTATCTTTCCTGAACAAGAAATCCTTATTCTATCAATTTTTTACTGTTTGGCTTGAAAGTTTTTAGGATAAGAAGAGCTGCATGCAGGGTCTGAACCTGGGACTGTCAAGCTGACCACCATTTCTGAAAGTTAATTAAATTTTTTATTTAACTTATATTGTGATAGCAACTTGATGTGAATAGAACTAATGTATGTCAGTGAGTTTAACAATACAAAATTAACCAGCAGAAACAACTGGAATATAATAGCAAAGTTCTCCTTTCAGACCTTGCAATCTATGGGGCAGATGATGTTAAGGTCGTTTCTTTGGCCAACACTATGACCAACCGCCTTTACTTTCCCCAACTAAAGTCAGGCACCCATTAGAGTTAGCTGGACTCAGGGGTGCCCTAAAAATCCTGAAATTCAAAATCCCAGTTTTCACCGAGATTTGAACCCAGGACTCCAGGTTTGGAAGCCAAACACCTAAATGACTCAGCCCCATCTTGGAATATGATAGGCAAATAATAGTGAATGTGTTTATAACCGAAATAAAGAGAGCCATCGCTAAGCTTGAGTTAGAAGATCATGGGGACTTATTTCAAATAAGCAGTTCCATAAATCAAGATGCCACTATCAGAACAACGAAAGCAGTAACTGTCTTGTTCCCTAGTTTAGGATTCTGTCTTTCTTCTCACATCATGTTTGAACTAAAACATCGCTCATGAATCTAAACAAACAAATATACTGAGAAATAAAGTGTTTACATCTAAACTTAAATCTAGACTTTGCCTTTATAGTTTTTGGCTTTTTTTTTTTTACTTGTTTCTAGACTCAAAGTATCTCTCCCTCAGTTTAGAAGCTCAAGTTAAAAATGGAACATTGAGGAGATGGAGTGTTGATGAGATGGAGTTTTGAGGAGATGGAATGTTGATGTGATGGAGTATTGAGGAGATGGAGTGTTGATGAGATGGAGTGATGACAAGATGGAGTGTTGAGGAAATGGAGTGTTGACAAGATGGAGTTTTGAGGAGATGGAATGTTGAGCTGATGGAGTATTGAGGAGATGGAGTGTTGATGGGATGGAGTGATGACAAGATGGAGTGTTGATGAGATGGAGTGTTGACAAGATGGAGTTTTGAGGAGATGGAGTGTTGAGCTGATGGAGTATTGAGGAGATGGAGTGTTGACAAGATGGAGTGTTGAGCTGATGGAGTATTGAGGAGATGGAGTATTGAGGAGATGGAGTATTGAGGAGATGGAGCGTTGAAAAGATGGAGCATTGAGATGGAGTATAGAGATGAAGTGTTGAGGAGATGGAGTGTTGAGGAGATGGAGTGTTGAGATGGAGTGTTGAGGAGATGGAGTGTTGAGGAGATGGAGTGTTGAGGAGATGGAGCGTTGAGGAGATGAAGTGTTGAGGAGATGGAGTGTTGAGGAGATGGAGTATTGAGGAGATGAATAGTTGAGGAGATGGAGTATAGAGATGAATTGTTGAGGAGATGGAGTGTTGAGGAGATGGAGTGTTGAGGAGATGGAGTATTGAGGAG
Source organism: Biomphalaria glabrata (assembly GCF_947242115.1). NCBI lineage: Eukaryota > Metazoa > Mollusca > Gastropoda > Planorbidae > Biomphalaria > Biomphalaria glabrata. The sequence continues at coordinate 1,352,921 of NC_074714.1, read as the reverse complement.
ATGAATAGTTGAGGAGATGGAGTATAGAGATGAATTGTTGAGGAGATGGAGTGTTGAGGAGATTGAGTGTTGAGGAGAGGGAGTGTTGAGGAGATTGAGTGTTGAGGAGATGAATTGTTGAGGAGATGGAGTGTTGAGGAGATGGAGCGTTGAGATGGAGTATAGAGATGAATTGTTGAGGAGATGGAGTGTTTAAGGAGACAGGAAACTTGTTCTATTCTAAAGTCACTAAAAGAAAGCCTGTACATTTATTTTGTTAAGTTTTGTAATTATTTTTCCTCTTTTGTTAAAAAAAATTTGAACAGAATTTTTTAAAGACTCATTTTGGGAATCAACAGTGAAATTTATTAACCAGCATATAGTCTAATTGATTAATACTATTTGATATCTATCTTGTAATTTTGCTTTCCTCTGCTATGCTGTTTTTTTTTATTTACACATTTTATCTTATCTTGTTTGAGATCTATCTGTGATCTATGTTATCTTGTTTAAGATCTGATCTAATTTGTGATCTATCTTCTTTGAGATCTATATGATCTAATTTGTGTTCTATATTATCTTTTTATGAGATCATTATTTCTTATTTAAGATCTCTCTTAGCTTCTGCAAATAGAATTTCAAGAGATGATGATATTTATATTAAGCCCTTCTTGCATTTATTTCTTCCAGAATGTCCAAAAGATTAGTCAGCTAAGGAGCCTAAAATGTTGGCCTGTTTACAAATTCTTTGACTACACAAGTACCTGACAGAAGAAGGCTACTCACTTGTGTTTGGATATGTCAGCCGTTTTGGTAATAAATCAAGTGTTGTTTTTTCTACTCTCTCTAATGTTTGTAGGTTCTAAAGTTAGAAAGTGTTGTTGTTTTTTAATGCCACATTGCCTGTCAATTCTGTTTAGTTTTTATTTATTCTTTTTTTATACAGTCCATATGGCCCCTTTCAAACACAACAGATATTATTCTAAGCAACTTTTTTCTCTGGGAATTATTCAACCATAGAAGCTGTGAGGGATATCTGAAATCCATTGCTTACTTGTCTAGAAAGACTTCCATCCATTGAGTGATAAAAGATTAAGTGTACACAACTTTTAGTAGTCACCTCATAACACTTAACATTTTGATGCTCAAGACAATACTGTTCATGAATGGTTTAGTTTTCTTTATACTGAGAGTGTCCAAGAAAGATAAGGTCAAAGGTTAATTGGAGTTTGTTTTTTTTTATTGCTGTGATGCTATTAAATTTCCCTTGTGTTTTTGTATGAGTTTAAAAACATTACCCATATTATTTGTTTTACAAATGTAGGACAAACAAGTTAATAAACTTTGTCTTTGAATCTGAAATTGTAAAACTTATAGAGAAAAAAAAAACAACTTACAGTGTTGTTGTTTTTTTTAATTTACCAGGTACCTACTATTCATTTACTTTGACTGTTGACTTTAAGTTAGAAATTAAAGAAAGATTTCTTTGAGCTATATTTGTCAATGACCATAGGCATTAAGAGAGTTGACACCTCATTTTAATTTTCAACAAGATGATGTCTTAAAGAAATAAAGAGCTTTTGATGGAATTCTGTGGTTGAAGTAAGTAAAGTAAATCACATGATTCCATCAAAATCATTGCAAATTGAATATTGTTGGTAGAGTCAATGTTATTAAGTTTACATCAAGTATTTAATAGTATAGTTCTTAGTGCTATCTCATTATTCATTTTCTAATGACCAGGCAGTGTTTTATACCATGAATGAATATCTGTTTAAGAGGTTTAGGGGATACAACCCTATCCATAATATCTTTTACAATAAAATATTCTGATCAAGTTTATATTTTTGGAACAGAATATGCTAATGTTTTGTTTTTTTTAGAATAACAACTAATACTTAGTTTTATCCCTTTGCATCTTTCTACAGTAGATGCACTGTCATACTAAATAGAAATTTGAAAAAAATTATTATAACTTCTAATCAAATTGTCTCCCTTTTAAAATCAAATATCTAAATGAATCATGCTACTTTGATTCTACACAATCTTACAGGACTACCAATGTACATTAGTTTTGAACAAAAAGTTGCTAACTTTAAATAATTGATTAACTCATTTTGATATTTATGTATACCTTGTAATAAAAGTGGCATTCATTTTACAATTTCATTTTTTTTTTATTGTAACTGGTCTGTGTTAATTTCTTTTTTTTTTCAAATTACTTTGTATTGCCTATATGGGGAAATGGTATTTCTGGTGTTTCTTTGCTCAGCAAAAACAAATCAGGATTTGAACTCAAGCCCCCTTAACAGTGGTTTATGCCAGATATCCAGCATTTCATGCAGCTTGTAGGCCAAATTTGAAACTCACAGTGCCCCAGTGCAGGTAGAAAGAGGAAACCTTGCCTCATTAATGTTTGCTGCTCCAGACTTGCTTCTATCTCAACTGATCTAGGAAGCACTACAGCTGGGTTTCAGTCCACTGCATTGGCTAGAGAGGATTTCAGTCTCTCAGGCTGCAACTTAAATGAAGTCTGATGTGATTTTATCTATAAAAAGTTGTATGGATGTCTTTAAGCTACATAACTTATCCTAGTCCAATGTGTTGATTGACATAGTTACCAGGTACTGGTACTAAAAAAATTGCTGCTTTTATCCTCCCCTTCCAGCAACCCTTAGATCTAGTTTTTCTAAATTTCTAGTAGTTTAATAGTGCTTTTCCATATGTCATTAAAAAGTTATGATAAAAGTTAACAGGTTTCTTTAGCTAATTGCTTTGTAACAATATTTGTTTTTGAGCAAATCTCAAACTTTGATCTGATTCTATGGCCTCCTTCAGTCACAAAGCTGCTATGGATCATCTCATTTTCCAAACATTAGCTATGAATCATTTTCCTGACATTAGTTGTGGTTTCAATGATGTCACCCACACAGCTATATATTTGAAGGAATGGAATATGCCAATACAGTTTGGGATCAATGGCATCGTAGGCTCTGCCTGGGAGTAGCACTGTATGCTGCTAACTGAATGGTTGACTCCTGATTTTTCCTCAAAGGCTTTCCCCATGTTGGTTTTAGCTACAGACTTTGCAATCTGTAGGGCAGATGATATAAAGGTCATCTGTTTTTGCACTATGACCAACTGTCTTTACCTTTCCCTAACAAATGCCAGGAACCCATTAGAACCAGGTGTACTCAAAGGTGCCTAATAGTCCTAAAATTAAAAATCCCAGTCTTCAAACCCTGGACACATGTTTGGAAGCCAAGTATTTCACTGCTCAGTCACCTCACCTCCAAGTGAATTATATAGAAGCTTTTCACTGTTTGCTCAACTTTCATTCTACAACTAAAGCAAGGTAATTATGTATTGTTAGGGACAGGGGTGGTCTCAATGCTGTCTGGAATGATTCAAGAGAATATTAGTATTATGTTAGCATGGCAGGGCCCAAGGTCATGTCTAGCCTGCACTAACAAGAAGTTACAGTTGCCAGAAGGTCTACTGGGTGGGTTGTATCTGTCCACCTCAGTCTGTGACCAAGGGGCTTGATAAAAGAAATCAAGAAAGAGAAGAAATAAAATGATACTTTAATTCAAATGAGCAAAGCAGCAGTTACAAAACACTGCAGATAAACAAAAAAATTAGGAAAAGATCTAGTACATAAACATTAGAAGTGGCCATCATTTTAAAACAAACTTTAAAAAAACAAACTGCCAATTATTTTGACAGATGTTTCAATTAGAAAAATAATGTACCATAATATATAACTATATATATAAAGTAGCTTTACATATAGAAAAAAAAAACAAATTCTGAAACTTAAAGGCAGTTCCAAGTACAGAATAATTAAAACTGACACACTCTGGTCAACAGTACAGGAAACAGCATCGCCCTAACCCATATAATAATAGGCGGAAGTATAAGCATACAGCTTAGCACTAGTCTACAAAAGTAGCAAAAATAAAAATACATAAAAATAGCTCTGGGAGTGTCAGTTCACAATTATAAAAAAATGCTTGCATGACCTGTTAATAAAGTCTAGGTCTACTGTTTGTTTTCTTGGTTTTACATGTGTTCCATCAGAAATAGAGATTACATCCTAGCCCTAACCAGGACAGTGAGTGTTCATACCAGAGACTATGGATAGTGGATACCCCCATGATCACCATTAGATAAGACAAAGTGAATTAGTATTTGAAAGTTTTAAATAGACTATGGGGATGAACTCAATGCTATAGTGAAGTCTGAAATATTAATATAATCTTTGTTTATGAAACAATTTCTTATTTATGATTTCAGACTAAAACTTAAAATGCATTCATAGCAACACACAAACACATTCATATTAATAATAGAAAATGTTAACAGTTTTAGTTTAAATATAATATAACATATAATTGATCTAAATAATGTCAAGTCACTATTTACACTATAAAAAGCATAGAACAAATTGTGCATGGATGTGACACTAATGAACATTAATATGATAGCACACAAAAGCAGGGGAGATAATAAATTGAATTAAAAGCATAATGTAGCAAGGCTTTGGTGTTGTGACTCCAATAATGATAATGATAATATACCACAGCCACTCCCTCCTCCAAAACAAAAAAGATAAAAACATTTCACTGAAACAACAAGAAGATTGAGGGGAAAAAAAGGAATATTAAAAAGAACTGGACTGAATGACAAGATTTACCTAAATATAGAACAAGATACAAGTCAATTATGGTGATTCCACCCAAATAGTTATTACAAAGTACATCACTTGTACCTATGTTAGAAATGATTGTTCTATTCATTGTCATCTGTTAGGTTTTCTGACTTTGCGACCACTTCTTGTAATGTAACCTCTTTTTTTTCTTCTTCTTCTAGCCAGCTTTATTACTGCTGAGCTGTGAGCTCTTTTGCAGACTGTGCCAAGGAAAAAAAGTGTGCTGTTTTCTTCAGTTGTTCAGCACTGCGTACAGGGTGTTGGTTATGTTGGGCTGTAGTGGAAGTAGGGTCTGCCTAAGGTGGATTAGGGAGGGGCATTCAAAGAGGATATGGTTTACGGTTTCAAAGGGGTGGGCGCAGTGTCTGCAAAGGAGGAGTTGTGTGGAGTGGTAATTTAATAGTGGAGTGTGTCCTGTTGGAAAATTGTAGATTGTTCTTTGCAGGGGAGGAAGTTAATACTGTCCAGTTTGTTAGGCGTAGTCATTGCTTTGTACATGGCTCTGCCTGTGTTTCCTGATGCCCATTGGTTGAGCCAATCCTCTTTGTGATTGTTGACTAACATTGACCTTAGGGTGAGGTAGTTAACAGGTCTATCTGGTTGTTCCATAGATGAACCTGCCTTTGATAGCTTATCTGCCTTTTCATTTCCCATGATGCCAATGTGTCCAGGGATCCACTGTAGTGTGATATTGATATTTAATTTTGATATCATCTGATGGATTATCACAATGAGTGTTGTCAACTCTCTTGGGCTGTTTGAGGTGCTGCTGTTAAGTTCTTGCAGAGTAGATTGTGAGTCTGTAAAGACAACAATATCTGATGGTGGTTGCATTCCTTCATATAATTTGTTTTCCACTGTCTGTAGTGCTATGGTAATGTAACATAAAGTAGGTGACCACGGGTACTCAGCCTGAGGTTGGGAGGAGATCTGAATTTGAAGTAGCATTAGGGAAATGTTCATTTCTTTAAAGACGCAGGTTCCCTCACAAAAAAGGCTCTAAATGATGGTAGAAAAGGAAACAATCTCTAATGTATCTACTGTGTCTGTGTCTTTGCCTCTAGGAATTGTTTTCCCTCTCAAGATGTTCACTGTAAAGAGAACAAAAATTGATCAAAACATTTTCATAGTCAGTGAAACACAAAACTTGGCAAAGCTTTACTTAGGGGTTTAGTATAAAAACAATATTAATTGATATACATAGCTTTGCTTACCTTTTTATTCCATACATCTCTTGATCAATATTTTGGTTTACATTTCATCTTCATGTCGGTCTACATCTTCATCATGTCGGTCTTCATTCTTCATCATGTCAGTCTACATCTTCATCATGTCAGTCTACATCTTCATCATGTCAATCTACATCTTCATCATGTCGGCCTACATCTTCATGTTGGTCTAGATCTTCATGTTGGTCTAGATCTTCATGTTGGTCTTCATCTTCATCATGCTGGTCTACATGTACATGTTGTCTACCTTTTCATCATGTTGGTCTACATCTTCATCATGCTGGTCTATATCTTCATCATGTTGGTCTACCTTTTCATCATGCTGGTCTACCTTTTCATCATGTTGGTCTACATCTTCATCATGTTGGTCTAAAAACTTTTGCCTTGCAAAGGAAAAAAAAATAAAATTCTATTGCTTTTCTTTTCATGTTCAATAAAACTATTCTGATGATGCAGCTTTGACTTTATGTTTTAACTTAGTATTTTATGAATAAACTTTAAAGAAAAAAAAATACACTCAAGACACCTACTACAGCAGCAAAGAATAACTACCCAAATTAAGTGAAAAAAAATTGTAAGGTTTATTAAGCCTTTAAATTCTAAGGAATTTATTGAAGATTTTCAATTATGCCAAAAAACTAGAAATAACTAGCTATTTAGTGTATCTAATGTACAGAATACGGAAAGCTTTAATATTTAGAGTGAAAATTCTGCTTTAAAGTTTGTGCTTTTCTAGAAAATAAAATCACAACTTTTTAAGTTCTTTTGCTTGTAGTCCAAACTAATTTGTTTTGTTTAGTTGGCAATAGCAATCTTTCCAAATAGCTACAGAGACTGTCTAGATTGTTTCAAATTCTCTAGGTTTATTCTTTTTATATATTCTTTTATTTGATCTCACTGTCTTTATACTGCCTCAGCCAATCTCTATATTGTTTGCTCTTCTTTTTCTATCCTTATGTACTGTATTTCTTTTAGAATGTACTTAAAAATCAAAATGTAAGCAAAGATCAAATTATCAAGTTTAAAATTCCCACGATATAAGATCCAAACAAATGAAAATTCAGTTTGATTACAATTATCATTAGGATTACCACTATAACAATGACAATATAGATGCAAACAGGAACAACATTCACACATATAAACATATAAACACAGTCTTATACAGCCAGTGCTTAATGAACTAAGTTTCTCAGAGATGTGACAAATGACTATGAAACACACTGACAGAAAGTAGAGTAAAAGAATAATAAAATCTTTCTGTTCTAGCCTTAATGAAGAGGAGGCGACCACTTTAGCCAGATCTGATGTAACTGGTTTAGTGGCTGCAGATCGTCCTCAAGAATGCATAAATGAGATCAGATAATGTTTCAACATTACTTACATGTACACTGCACTTGCTTGACATTCTTGTCAAATGTTTGACATGTTTTGAATGTTTCTTGAGAGCTGAAGAGAATCTACTTCCTTGACCAAATGTCCAGCAGAATAAATGTCATCAGGCAAGATATGAGCATCAAGATGACCACACACAGTCCAGCACACATATCACATGACCAGGCAGCCATCCATTCTTATGAGAAGACAAAGTCTTAGTGTAGTGACCTCTTTTGCTTGAATTTTTTCTTGTAACTTAGTGCACAAAATAATTGAGAACTGAAATGACTTCAACAAAATATTATGAAAATCTAGGAGACAAAAAAATGCTAAGTAGAGGAAAAATGACAATTATAATACACATTTTGTTAATGTTTTATTTCATGTCAGTTCTCTGCAATTCTATAGAATTTGAAGAGTTAGAGCATGAATAAGATGATAATTCCCCTCTCCCTTTTCAAGTTAGTTGTTAGTAACACCAGGTTAGTAGCAACAAAATCATGTAGAAATAGTCATGGCTTTATTTAATTTAGTCTGACTGTTGTTGACTTGTAGCACCAAACTGCTGGTAGGCAACTAAACTGTTGAAGGCATAATATATCTTAGCTAATAAGAACTTGAACAACTTCCTAGTGAACGAAACTAAATATAACATTTATAATACTTGTGATCACATGAAATAAATGTAGTAGAGACTTAAGTAATAAAATTTCTTACAATCTAACTCACTACAATAACACAACCTTTCAGTCTTACATTCTGGAGTCGTCTCCCTAAGACCAAGTGACGACAATGCCACTTTTGCATCATTCACATCCAATCGCTAACCTCTTTCCACAGTCACCATAAAAACACACACACCCACTCCATAACACTTCTGCTTGTCCAACATTCTTTCACTGAATCAAGCCACAAGCATCCTACTTGTCCATATGTTAGACTTTGCAATGACCATGTTTTTAATCATACTAGTTACATTTAGCAGACACTCTGGCACATATTGGAAATAATAGTGCAAATATTATGACTAATCAAGCTTTAAAAAACTCTAAATTAGATTCTTATTTCTGTACCTTGATATCTGTCAACAAAAACAACTGATACATTTGAACCTAAGGAAGAACAAAAAGAATCTGAAATATAAAGTTGTGTAACAAAAACTTGAGAGTTCAAGGTAACAAAACTTAATACATAGATATAAATTCAGGTATAGGCGAGAACCTAAAAAATTGGAATTTAATTTTGTAGCTTGATATCTGTTAACAAAAAATTAAACTTCAGTAAAAAGAAGTGTGATTAAACATTTCAAATATATAAATTCATATGTTGCTAATGACACTGAAAAAAAAAAAGTGTTTCTGGGAGTAATAAACAGGACTACACATTTGTAAAAACACTGCAGATTATGTATAATATATAATAACCATAATCATATATATTTATTTATTTATTTATAACGGTAATCAAAACTAACATAATATAATATAGTATAATATAAAGAGAGAGAGAGAGTTGAATGAATACTTGATGTGCCCCAACAGTTAATAGGACACTTGAGGTGCCACATAAGTTAAAAAGACAAGCAGTAGTTAGGACACTTGTGGTGCCCCAACAACTGATAGGACACACATGAGGTGAACAACAGTTGGTATGATGGATGAGGTGCCCAACAATTGATAGGACAGAGTGCCCCAACAATAAGACCATTGAATTGTTAGGATGAATGAGATGCCCCATGATAGGATACTTTAGGTACCCCAACAGTTAATAGGAGACTTGTGGTGACCTAACAGTTGGTAGAAAAGAAGAGGTGCCTTACCAACTGATAGGATATTGAGGTGCCCCAACAGTTATAAGGACATTTGAGGTGCCTAAAAAGGTGCCCTACCAAACAATAGGACAAGAGGTGCCCTACAAATTGATAGGACACTAGAGGTGCTCTACCAATTGATAGGATGCTTGAGGTGCCCTACCAATTGATAGGATATAAAAATAAGAATATTGAAGTGCCCAACAGTTGTTAGGATAAATGAGATGCCCCAACAAATGATAGGACATTTGAAGTGCTTCAACAATAGATACAATACCTAAGGTGCCTGTAGAGTTAAAAGGATATTTGAGGTGCCCAAACAGTCGTTAGGACACTTGTGGTGACCCAATAACTGACAGGACACACTTGAGGTGCCCAACAGTTGGTATGAGGGATGAAGTATTCCAACAATTGATGACCATATAGGTGCCCAACAGTTGGAAGGTATTGATATTTTGTTTTTTTGGCACATCAGCACAATTAAGGCTATGTCATGCCCATAATCCCTCAAGGGTTATTCCCCCTTCATAGCTCAAGAGCTAAGTTTTATACGGTTGGGTCATTAAAAACAAGATTCATTCACACCTCAGATGGTGAAAATAGTAAAAATTTACATAAATTAATAAAAATCTATTTTAAATATTACATATTCACAATTGCTTTACCCTATCACAAATCAAACACTGGTAGACAGTTGAAGGATGAAAAAGGTGCCGTAAAAATTGACCAAACACTTCAGTTGCACCAACAATTAATTAGTAAATAGTATATTGAAGTTGGACAGTGATTGTACATTTTGACACAGGCAGACAATATTTTTATGCCAATGTATATTATATATCTCATCAAGTAATAGTCAGTAATTTTGTGCAGTACAAGTATATATATTGCATTGAAGTTGAACTATAATTGTAAATTTTGACACAGGCAGACAGTACATTTGTGTATATTATATATCTCATTAGTAAATAGTATGTAAACACTCGTAGACAGTTGAAGGATGAAAAAGTGCCCCAAAAAATCAACCAGACACTTCAGGTGCACCAACAATTAATTAGTAAATAGTATATTGAAGTTGGACAGTGATTGTAAATTTTGACACAGGCAGACAATATTCTTATGCCAATGTATATTATATATCTCATCAAGTAATAGTCAGTAATTTTGTGCAGTACAAGTATATATATTGCATTGAAGTTGAACTGTAATTGTAAAATTTAACCCAGGCAGACAGTACATTTGTGTATATTATATATCTCATTAGTAAATAGTATGTAAACACTCGTAGACAGATGAAGTCAATAATTTTATGCCAATGTATATTATATATCTCATCAAGTAATAGTCAGTAATTTTGTGCAGTACAAGTATATATATTGCATTGAAGTTGAACTGTAATTGTAAAATTTAACCCAGGCAGACAGTACATTTGTGTATATTATATATCTCATTAGTAAATAGTATGTAAACACTCGTAGACAGATGAAGTCAATAATTTTATGCCAATGTATATTATATATCTCATCAAGTAATAGTCAGTAATTTTGTGCAGTACAAGTATATATATTGCATTGAAGTTGAGCTGTAATTGTAAATTTTGACACAGGCAGACAGTACATTTGTGTATATTATATATATCATTAGTAAATAGTATGTAAACACTCGTAGACAGTTGAAGGATGAAAAAGTGCCCCAAAAAATCAACCAGACACTTCAGGTGCACCAACAATTAATTAGTAAATAGTATATTGAAGTTGGACAGTGATTGTAAATTTTGACACAGGCAGACAATATTCTTATGCCAATGTATATTATATATCTCATCAAGTAATAGTCAGTAATTTTGTGCAGTACAAGTATATATATTGCATTGAAGTTGAACTGTAATTGTAAAATTTAACCCAGGCAGACAGTACATTTGTGTATATTATATATCTCATTAGTAAATAGTATGTAAACACTCCTAGACAGTTGAAGAATGAAAAAGGTGCCCCAAAAATTGACCAGACACTTCAGGTGCACCAACAATTAACTAGTAAATAGTATATTGAAGTTGGACAGTGATTGTACATTTTGACACAGGCAGACAATATTTTTATGCCAATGTATATTAAATATCTCATCAAGTAATAGTTAGTAATTATGTGCAGTACAAGTATATATATTGCATTGAAGTTGAACTGCAATTGTAAATTTTGACACAGGCAGACAGTACATTTGTGTATATTATATATCTCATTAGTAAATAGTATGTAAACACTCCTAGACAGTTGAAAAATGAAAAAGGTGCCCCAAAAATTGACCAGACACTTCAGTTGCACCAACAATTAATTAGTAAATAGTATATTGAAGTTGGACAGTGATTGTAAATTTTGACACAGGCAGACAATATTTTTATGCCAATGTATATTATATATCTCATCAAGTAATAGTCAGTAATTTTGTGCAGTACAAGTATATATATTGCATTGAAGTTGAACTGTAATTGTAAATTTTGACACAGGCAGACAGTACATTTGTGTATATTATATATCTCATCAAATAATAGTAATTTTGTGCAGTACAAGTATATATATTGTATTGAAGTTGGACAGTAATTGTAAATTTGGACACAGGCAGTAATTTTGTGCTGATATATATTATATAACTCAAGTAACAGTATATATATTTATATATACATTCTATTGAAGTTGGACAGTGAAAAGATTAAGAAGCACTCTTCAAAGTGATGAGCTATATCAGTGCTAGTATTCAATGACATTACAGGAAGATAATCAGTATTGAAATATATTACTGATAATTTTGATTTTCATTTTTAATTTTTATGTTCTATATTTAGAAAGCTGTTGACAGTATTGTTCTTGTCAAAATTTGGTATCACTGATATTGTGTCCTTGTTAAATTTTGTCTTTTTTCAATGTGTAAAAAAATATATATATGATCAGAACATAAGGTTTTAGAAGTCGCAGATTTAACACTGTAGATTTTTGTGTTTAGACTATTGTTTATTTTAATGTTTACATTGTATTAATATTGTGCACAATTTCTTGGGGTCTTTAAGTCATTTTTATTTATATGTGTAAGTATATGTAGTATTTCTTGAAAATTTTCTGTCTTTTTCCTGCTGTGCTTGTTTGTTTTTATATATAGACCAAATCATGCTTTTGGAACAGGATGTGCTTTAGGGTAAGAGAGTGAGGTCAATGTGTTGCTCGAATCCTCCTCAATTTAATCAAAGTTTTCAGTGCACTGAGTCATCATATCATCATTTATATAATTGTAACATTTTGGTATAAACTTTGTTACATTTTTTTTTTACATTATAATATTTTATTAATTTTGTTTTCTCTTTCTATATGACAAAATAATATATTGTAAAGACATAATAATTGATTATGACATTGATTATTAGATTGTTGACAATTTAGTGTGTTATGTTAATCACAATAGTATTGGCTTGATAATATTGTCAGTGATTGTAAACTATAAAAGATATTAGATATCATTATTATCTATAAAAAAAAGTACAGAATGCATTGGTACATTTGATAAGTATTAATAGATACATGGATGGATATACTGAAGTAAAGAAAGTTGCTGAATTGTTTGGTCTTAAAGATGAAGAAAAGAAAGATGTTTTGACATAAATGGAAAGGAAAGAAAATCAAGTTGATATTTTAAAGAGTTGGCGAGAGCACAAAGAGAAGAGAGAAATGCAACTAGATGCTGAAAGAAATTAAAAGGAAGCAAAACCAGACAAAGAATCAGAAATTAAAAAAAAAAAAAAAACTGAAAAATAAAAGCTGCAATTCCAAACAAGGGAGACAAAACAGAAACTACCAAGCGTGAACATATAGAGAATATTTATAAAGCACAAAGAGAAGAGAGAAATGCAACTAGATGCTGAACGAAATTAAAAGGAAGCAAAACCAGACAAAGAATCAGAAATAAAAAAAAAAAAAACTGAAAAATAAAAGCTGCAATTCAAAACAAGGGAGACAAAACAGAAACTACCAAGCGTGAACATATAGAGAATATTTATAAAGCACAAAGAGAAGAGAGAAATGCAACTAGATGCTGTAAGAAATTAAAAAGAAGCAAAACCAGACAAAGAATCAGAAATTAAAAAAAAAAAAAACTGAAAAATAAAAGCTGCAATTCAAAACAAGGGAGACAAAACAAACTACCAAGCGTGAGCATAAAGAGAATATTTATAGGCAAAAAATGAGGGACCTTAAAGAAACTGATGAAATACTGAAGTTATTTTCAGACTATCTGTAAAACTTGCAATTACAATGAAGATACTTGTTCTAATATATTCATATGTAAACTAAGAGGCAAGACTTTGAGTGTTATTAACTCATTAATAGAGAGAACAAAGAAAGAAATGCATCCTGTTAAAAGCAATATTATTGGAATCTAGATCACCAAAGAGAAATTTATTATCAACATTAAAGACAAGAATCTAATTCTCCAAAAATATAATGTACCAAGAAATAGATAAGGAATTGGAAATCAGAATAGGTAACAAAGCAATAATGTTAATACAAATGAAGTTCCAACCTACAGTATATAATATTGAAGTAAAACTGGAATTTTTTCCAGCATATGTTAATGGTGTACTAGTGAAATATACCACAGTCACTAATGATAAACATGTTAAAACAAGATACTATGACAGGTATAACTAAGAAAATATAACAGGTATAACTAAGATAATATGACATGTAAAACTAAGGAAATATGACAGGTAAAACTAAGAAAATATGACAGGTAAAACTAAGAAAATATGATGGGTAACAGTAAGAAAATTATGCTGGCAAAACAACAAGATATCATGTCCAATAGCATTTATTGACTGCCCATGGATAACAGAAAGAATCACAGCTATGGTGATGAAAAATGTTTGTCCCCTGATTATTGGAAATATTCACTGTTACCATGTTCATCTTTCACCTCACCAAAAAAGACTGCTTTTGGCATACGTTCATCACCCATATGGAATACATGCCCTGCCCAGCATAACTGTCAGACCAAAAGAAGTCTCTCTATTTATAAGACACAGAAGAGAGCACATGGTTGCATGCGGCTTCAGGGTGAGAACGCTAGAGGTCACTTACAAAGGCAATAATAACTACTGAATTGATGATAGAACTACTCCTGGCTACTCTCCATTTGAATTGATAATTGGATGCAATCCAAAGAGTCCTTTAACAATATTTTTTTAAAAGTTAATTGGAGGCTATATGTTATTAAAGAATGAATTTGAATTTGTAAATAAAGTAAGAGAAAACAGTTATTTTACTTCTAAAGTAGCAAGAGCTAATTCAGATAAGCAATGAAGAAGACAAAGGAACATAAAAAGTTAACATTGCAACATGAGAAGGCTGATAGAAGATTAAGTTTTTGTGTGGTTGGATTACTGGAAAAATTTAAAGATCTGAAATGGAACTTTATAATTATAAAAAAAAAATATGAAATGGAACTTTATAATTATAAAAAAAAAAAAAGTCAATTATATGATCAATATTCATGTCGATGGAAATGTGGTTCAGTCTTAGGTTTAGTACTATTTTTAATGTACATAAATAATTTACCAAATTGCATAAGTTCAGGAACAAAAGTCAGATTGTTTCCAGACAATTGAATAATATATAAAACAATAAAAACAACTCAAGATACAGAAATTTTACAAAGAAAATTAGATGAATTACAAAAAAGGGAATCACATTGGAGCATGTCTTTACATCCAGAAAAATGTCAGTTATTTATAGTAACAAAAAAACTAAAACATATTAATTTCAATTATCTCATTTATGGCAATAACTCAAGCTCAGATAGGAAAAACCTACCAAGTGTGCAGCCAAACATTAAGGACTCACCACCCACAAAGGAAAAGCCCTAAGCTAATGACAGTAAATTTATCAATTAAATGTGTTTCTCCACAACTACTTAATTGCAAGTGCAAATGTTGATTAGTGTGCGTTGCATCACGAGCGGCAATATTTCCTTTGATGGACACGTTCATATGTTCCTTGAGTGTGACTTAATTATTGTTACAAACCTTCCATCGCAATATAAATGAAGACGTCTAACACAGTTATACATCCTTATGAATTTCTTTTTTAAGCACTCAAAGAATGATTTCACTGGGAATCGCAAATACATTTTGATCACCACATTAAGTGCAGAGATGAAAAATCTGCGAATTATCACATATTTGTACACAAACGTTTGTAGATATCCTCATCACAATTAAATAGAGATGTTTCGAAACATCACTGGTTACATCGCTTCACAATGTCTCAGTGGATGAGAGATGAGCGTGATACAAACGACACAAATCCCAACTGTTCCTGCACAATCATATACATCTGATGGCTTCTATTTTCATCCTTTTTTTTTAACATTTGTTTTGCAAACGTGCATCAGTTGAATAGCTGGAGCCCAATAAAAAGTTTCAGGCTTGCATTTTCGGCTGACTCCTGTTTTGAGCTTGTCGACCGACAACTTCATTTTGATGAACTGACTGTAACAATATTTTTGATGACGTCGTGTTCAAGCTATTGAAGGTGGTCTACAAGCATCCGGTTTGAGGGCTGAAGCAGCCTCACAAACTTCGCACTCAACTAATGTCGAGTGAGTTGAATCAGCCTCAAAGCTTGCACTCAACTAATTATGTCCCAACTATTATTCAACTGAACTGAAATAACCGGTTATTTCACAAACTCATTCTTCTATGATATTTTTATAATGCCTTTAAACATTCCAAGTTATGATGATGCTTTGTCCAAGGCATTGTAGCACGTGAAAAAAGCAAAACAAGAAAAAGGATGTGCACTGCTGGGTTGTCTACAAATGCACACAGACATAACCAACTATTTTGTCTTGGATCAACAATTCAATTGATGACTATTAATACATCTAGTCCTCAGCTAAAAATCCTCATGTTTAAAACATAATACAATATCCTTTCCTATAAGTACAAAGATGGCCACCGAGACCGATCTTCTTTGAAAAAGTCCTCAACTACATCCTTTTAACATGAAGATGGCTAAAGAGCCCAGTCTTCACTTTTAAAATTCCTACGTTAATCATTCCTATGAACACGAAGATGGCTAAGGAGTCCAGTCTTCGCTTTAAAAATTCCTCCATTAATCATTCCTATAAACACGAAGATGGCTAAGGAGTCCAGTCTTCGATTTTAAAAGTCCTCCATTAATCCTTCCTATAAACACGAAGATGGCTAAAGAGTCCAGTCTTTGCTTTTGAAAAGTCCTAAGCTAAACATAGTAAAGTCATCAATTAAATGTGTTTTCTCCGCAACTATTTAGTTGGTCTGCAAGTACAAATGTTGATTAGTGTGCGTTGCATCACGAGCGGCGATATTTCCTTTGATGGACAGGTTCTTATGTTCCTTGAGTGTGACTTAATTATTGTTACAAACCTTCCATCGGAATATAAATGAAGACGTCTAACACAGTTATACATCCTTATGAATTTCTTTTTTAAGCACTCAAAGAATGATTTCACTGAGAATCGCAAATACATTTTGATCACCACATTAAGTGCAGAGATGAAAAATCTGCGAATTATCACATATTTGTACACAAACGTTTGTAGATATCCTCATCACAATTAAATAGAGATGTTTCGAAACATCACTGGTTACATCGCTTCACAATGTCTCAGTGGATGAGAGATGAGCGTGATACAAACGACACAAATCCCAACTGTTCCTGCACAATCATATACATCTGATGGCTTCTATTTTCATCCTTTTTTTTTTAACATTTGTTTTGCAAACGTGCATCAGTTGAATAGCTGGAGCCCAATAAAAAGTTTCAGGCTTGCATTTTCGGCTGACTCCTGTTTTGAGCTTGTCGACCGACAACTTCATTTTGATGAACTGACTGTAACAATATTTTTGATGACGTCGTGTTCAAGCTATTGAAGGTGGTCTACAAGCATCCGGTTTGAGGGCTGAAGCAGCCTCACAAACTTCGCACTCAACTAATGTCGAGTGAGTTGAATCAGCCTCAAAGCTTGCACTCAACTAATTATGTCCCAACTATTATTCAACTGAACTGAAATAACCGGTTATTTCACAAACTCATTCTTCTATGATATTTTTATAATGCCTTTAAACATTCCAAGTTATGATGATGCTTTGTCCAAGGCATTGTAGCACGTGAAAAAAGCAAAACAAGAAAAAGGATGTGCACTGCTGGGTTGTCTACAAATGCACACAGACATAACCAACTATTTTGTCTTGGATCAACAATTCAATTGATGACTATTAATACATCTAGTCCTCAGCTAAAAATCCTCATGTTTAAAACATAATACAATATCCTTTCCTATAAGTACAAAGATGGCCACCGAGACCGATCTTCTTTGAAAAAGTCCTCAACTACATCCTTTTAACATGAAGATGGCTAAAGAGCCCAGTCTTCACTTTTAAAATTCCTACGTTAATCATTCCTATGAACACGAAGATGGCTAAGGAGTCCAGTCTTCGCTTTAAAAATTCCTCCATTAATCATTCCTATAAACACGAAGATGGCTAAGGAGTCCAGTCTTCGATTTTAAAAGTCCTCCATTAATCCTTCCTATAAACACGAAGATGGCTAAAGAGTCCAGTCTTTGCTTTTGAAAAGTCCTAAGCTAAACATAGTAAAGTCATCAATTAAATGTGTTTTCTCCGCAACTATTTAGTTGGTCTGCAAGTACAAATGTTGATTAGTGTGCGTTGCATCACGAGCGGCGATATTTCCTTTGATGGACAGGTTCTTATGTTCCTTGAGTGTGACTTAATTATTGTTACAAACCTTCCATCGGAATATAAATGAAGACGTCTAACACAGTTATACATCCTTATGAATTTCTTTTTTAAGCACTCAAAGAATGATTTCACTGAGAATCGCAAATACATTTTGATCACCACATTAAGTGCAGAGATGAAAAATCTGCGAATTATCATATATTTGTACACAAACGTTTGTAGATATCCTCATCACAATTAAATAGAGATGTTTCGAAACATCACTGGTTACATCGCTTCACAATGTCTCAGTGGATGAGAGATGAGCGTGATACAAACGACACAAATCCCAACTGTTCCTGCACAATCATATACATCTGATGGCTTCTATTTTCATCCTTTTTTTTTTAACATTTGTTTTGCAAACGTGCATCAGTTGAATAGCTGGAGCCCAATAAAAAGTTTCAGGCTTGCATTTTCGGCTGACTCCTGTTTTGAGCTTGTCGACCGACAACTTCATTTTGATGAACTGACTGTAACAATATTTTTGATGACGTCGTGTTCAAGCTATTGAAGGTGGTCTACAAGCATCCGGTTTGAGGGCTGAAGCAGCCTCACAAACTTCGCACTCAACTAATGTCGAGTGAGTTGAATCAGCCTCAAAGCTTGCACTCAACTAATTATGTCCCAACTATTATTCAACTGAACTGAAATAACCGGTTATTTCACAAACTCATTCTTCTATGATATTTTTATAATGCCTTTAAACATTCCAAGTTATGATGATGCTTTGTCCAAGGCATTGTAGCACGTGAAAAAAGCAAAACAAGAAAAAGGATGTGCACTGCTGGGTTGTCTACAAATGCACACAGACATAACCAACTATTTTGTCTTGGATCAACAATTCAATTGATGACTATTAATACATCTAGTCCTCAGCTAAAAATCCTCAAGTTTAAAACATAATACAATATCCTTTCCTATAAGTACAAAGATGGCCACCGAGACCGATCTTCTTTGAAAAAGTCCTCAACTACATCCTTTTAACATGAAGATGGCTAAAGAGCCCAGTCTTCACTTTTAAAATTCCTACGTTAATCATTCCTATGAACACGAAGATGGCTAAGGAGTCCAGTCTTCGCTTTAAAAATTCCTCCATTAATCATTCCTATAAACACGAAGATGGCTAAGGAGTCCAGTCTTCGATTTTAAAAGTCCTCCATTAATCCTTCCTATAAACACGAAGATGGCTAAAGAGTCCAGTCTTTGCTTTTGAAAAGTCCTAAGCTAAACATAGTAAAGTCATCAATTAAATGTGTTTTCTCCGCAACTATTTAGTTGGTCTGCAAGTACAAATGTTGATTAGTGTGCGTTGCATCACGAGCGGCGATATTTCCTTTGATGGACAGGTTCTTATGTTCCTTGAGTGTGACTTAATTATTGTTACAAACCTTCCATCGGAATATAAATGAAGACGTCTAACACAGTTATACATCCTTATGAATTTCTTTTTTAAGCACTCAAAGAATGATTTCACTGAGAATCGCAAATACATTTTGATCACCACATTAAGTGCAGAGATGAAAAATCTGCGAATTATCACATATTTGTACACAAACGTTTGTAGATATCCTCATCACAATTAAATAGAGATGTTTCGAAACATCACTGGTTACATCGCTTCACAATGTCTCAGTGGATGAGAGATGAGCGTGATACAAACGACACAAATCCCAACTGTTCCTGCACAATCATATACATCTGATGGCTTCTATTTTCATCCTTTTTTTTTTAACATTTGTTTTGCAAACGTGCATCAGTTGAATAGCTGGAGCCCAATAAAAAGTTTCAGGCTTGCATTTTCGGCTGACTCCTGTTTTGAGCTTGTCGACCGACAACTTCATTTTGATGAACTGACTGTAACAATATTTTTGATGACGTCGTGTTCAAGCTATTGAAGGTGGTCTACAAGCATCCGGTTTGAGGGCTGAAGCAGCCTCACAAACTTCGCACTCAACTAATGTCGAGTGAGTTGAATCAGCCTCAAAGCTTGCACTCAACTAATTATGTCCCAACTATTATTCAACTGAACTGAAATAACCGGTTATTTCACAAACTCATTCTTCTATGATATTTTTATAATGCCTTTAAACATTCCAAGTTATGATGATGCTTTGTCCAAGGCATTGTAGCACGTGAAAAAAGCAAAACAAGAAAAAGGATGTGCACTGCTGGGTTGTCTACAAATGCACACAGACATAACCAACTATTTTGTCTTGGATCAACAATTCAATTGATGACTATTAATACATCTAGTCCTCAGCTAAAAATCCTCATGTTTAAAACATAATACAATATCCTTTCCTATAAGTACAAAGATGGCCACCGAGACCGATCTTCTTTGAAAAAGTCCTCAACTACATCCTTTTAACATGAAGATGGCTAAAGAGCCCAGTCTTCACTTTTAAAATTCCTACGTTAATCATTCCTATGAACACGAAGATGGCTAAGGAGTCCAGTCTTCGCTTTAAAAATTCCTCCATTAATCATTCCTATAAACACGAAGATGGCTAAGGAGTCCAGTCTTCGATTTTAAAAGTCCTCCATTAATCCTTCCTATAAACACGAAGATGGCTAAAGAGTCCAGTCTTTGCTTTTGAAAAGTCCTAAGCTAAACATAGTAAAGTCATCAATTAAATGTGTTTTCTCCGCAACTATTTAGTTGGTCTGCAAGTACAAATGTTGATTAGTGTGCGTTGCATCACGAGCGGCGATATTTCCTTTGATGGACAGGTTCTTATGTTCCTTGAGTGTGACTTAATTATTGTTACAAACCTTCCATCGGAATATAAATGAAGACGTCTAACACAGTTATACATCCTTATGAATTTCTTTTTTAAGCACTCAAAGAATGATTTCACTGAGAATCGCAAATACATTTTGATCACCACATTAAGTGCAGAGATGAAAAATCTGCGAATTATCACATATTTGTACACAAACGTTTGTAGATATCCTCATCACAATTAAATAGAGATGTTTCGAAACATCACTGGTTACATCGCTTCACAATGTCTCAGTGGATGAGAGATGAGCGTGATACAAACGACACAAATCCCAACTGTTCCTGCACAATCATATACATCTGATGGCTTCTATTTTCATCCTTTTTTTTTTTAACATTTGTTTTGCAAACGTGCATCAGTTGAATAGCTGGAGCCCAATAAAAAGTTTCAGGCTTGCATTTTCGGCTGACTCCTGTTTTGAGCTTGTCGACCGACAACTTCATTTTGATGAACTGACTGTAACAATATTTTTGATGACGTCGTGTTCAAGCTATTGAAGGTGGTCTACAAGCATCCGGTTTGAGGGCTGAAGCAGCCTCACAAACTTCGCACTCAACTAATGTCGAGTGAGTTGAATCAGCCTCAAAGCTTGCACTCAACTAATTATGTCCCAACTATTATTCAACTGAACTGAAATAACCGGTTATTTCACAAACTCATTCTTCTATGATATTTTTATAATGCCTTTAAACATTCCAAGTTATGATGATGCTTTGTCCAAGGCATTGTAGCACGTGAAAAAAGCAAAACAAGAAAAAGGATGTGCACTGCTGGGTTGTCTACAAATGCACACAGACATAACCAACTATTTTGTCTTGGATCAACAATTCAATTGATGACTATTAATACATCTAGTCCTCAGCTAAAAATCCTCATGTTTAAAACATAATACAATATCCTTTCCTATAAGTACAAAGATGGCCACCGAGACCGATCTTCTTTGAAAAAGTCCTCAACTACATCCTTTTAACATGAAGATGGCTAAAGAGCCCAGTCTTCACTTTTAAAATTCCTACGTTAATCATTCCTATGAACACGAAGATGGCTAAGGAGTCCAGTCTTCGCTTTAAAAATTCCTCCATTAATCATTCCTATAAACACGAAGATGGCTAAGGAGTCCAGTCTTCGATTTTAAAAGTCCTCCATTAATCCTTCCTATAAACACGAAGATGGCTAAAGAGTCCAGTCTTTGCTTTTGAAAAGTCCTAAGCTAAACATAGTAAAGTCATCAATTAAATGTGTTTTCTCCGCAACTATTTAGTTGGTCTGCAAGTACAAATGTTGATTAGTGTGCGTTGCATCACGAGCGGCGATATTTCCTTTGATGGACAGGTTCTTATGTTCCTTGAGTGTGACTTAATTATTGTTACAAACCTTCCATCGGAATATAAATGAAGACGTCTAACACAGTTATACATCCTTATGAATTTCTTTTTTAAGCACTCAAAGAATGATTTCACTGAGAATCGCAAATACATTTTGATCACCACATTAAGTGCAGAGATGAAAAATCTGCGAATTATCATATATTTGTACACAAACGTTTGTAGATATCCTCATCACAATTAAATAGAGATGTTTCGAAACATCACTGGTTACATCGCTTCACAATGTCTCAGTGGATGAGAGATGAGCGTGATACAAACGACACAAATCCCAACTGTTCCTGCACAATCATATACATCTGATGGCTTCTATTTTCATCCTTTTTTTTTTAACATTTGTTTTGCAAACGTGCATCAGTTGAATAGCTGGAGCCCAATAAAAAGTTTCAGGCTTGCATTTTCGGCTGACTCCTGTTTTGAGCTTGTCGACCGACAACTTCATTTTGATGAACTGACTGTAACAATATTTTTGATGACGTCGTGTTCAAGCTATTGAAGGTGGTCTACAAGCATCCGGTTTGAGGGCTGAAGCAGCCTCACAAACTTCGCACTCAACTAATGTCGAGTGAGTTGAATCAGCCTCAAAGCTTGCACTCAACTAATTATGTCCCAACTATTATTCAACTGAACTGAAATAACCGGTTATTTCACAAACTCATTCTTCTATGATATTTTTATAATGCCTTTAAACATTCCAAGTTATGATGATGCTTTGTCCAAGGCATTGTAGCACGTGAAAAAAGCAAAACAAGAAAAAGGATGTGCACTGCTGGGTTGTCTACAAATGCACACAGACATAACCAACTATTTTGTCTTGGATCAACAATTCAATTGATGACTATTAATACATCTAGTCCTCAGCTAAAAATCCTCATGTTTAAAACATAATACAATATCCTTTCCTATAAGTACAAAGATGGCCACCGAGACCGATCTTCTTTGAAAAAGTCCTCAACTACATCCTTTTAACATGAAGATGGCTAAAGAGCCCAGTCTTCACTTTTAAAATTCCTACGTTAATCATTCCTATGAACACGAAGATGGCTAAGGAGTCCAGTCTTCGCTTTAAAAATTCCTCCATTAATCATTCCTATAAACACGAAGATGGCTAAGGAGTCCAGTCTTCGATTTTAAAAGTCCTCCATTAATCCTTCCTATAAACACGAAGATGGCTAAAGAGTCCAGTCTTTGCTTTTGAAAAGTCCTAAGCTAAACATAGTAAAGTCATCAATTAAATGTGTTTTCTCCGCAACTATTTAGTTGGTCTGCAAGTACAAATGTTGATTAGTGTGCGTTGCATCACGAGCGGCGATATTTCCTTTGATGGACAGGTTCTTATGTTCCTTGAGTGTGACTTAATTATTGTTACAAACCTTCCATCGGAATATAAATGAAGACGTCTAACACAGTTATACATCCTTATGAATTTCTTTTTTAAGCACTCAAAGAATGATTTCACTGAGAATCGCAAATACATTTTGATCACCACATTAAGTGCAGAGATGAAAAATCTGCGAATTATCACATATTTGTACACAAACGTTTGTAGATATCCTCATCACAATTAAATAGAGATGTTTCGAAACATCACTGGTTACATCGCTTCACAATGTCTCAGTGGATGAGAGATGAGCGTGATACAAACGACACAAATCCCAACTGTTCCTGCACAATCATATACATCTGATGGCTTCTATTTTCATCCTTTTTTTTTTTAACATTTGTTTTGCAAACGTGCATCAGTTGAATAGCTGGAGCCCAATAAAAAGTTTCAGGCTTGCATTTTCGGCTGACTCCTGTTTTGAGCTTGTCGACCGACAACTTCATTTTGATGAACTGACTGTAACAATATTTTTGATGACGTCGTGTTCAAGCTATTGAAGGTGGTCTACAAGCATCCGGTTTGAGGGCTGAAGCAGCCTCACAAACTTCGCACTCAACTAATGTCGAGTGAGTTGAATCAGCCTCAAAGCTTGCACTCAACTAATTATGTCCCAACTATTATTCAACTGAACTGAAATAACCGGTTATTTCACAAACTCATTCTTCTATGATATTTTTATAATGCCTTTAAACATTCCAAGTTATGATGATGCTTTGTCCAAGGCATTGTAGCACGTGAAAAAAGCAAAACAAGAAAAAGGATGTGCACTGCTGGGTTGTCTACAAATGCACACAGACATAACCAACTATTTTGTCTTGGATCAACAATTCAATTGATGACTATTAATACATCTAGTCCTCAGCTAAAAATCCTCATGTTTAAAACATAATACAATATCCTTTCCTATAAGTACAAAGATGGCCACCGAGACCGATCTTCTTTGAAAAAGTCCTCAACTACATCCTTTTAACATGAAGATGGCTAAAGAGCCCAGTCTTCACTTTTAAAATTCCTATGTTAATCATTCCTATGAACACGAAGATGGCTAAGGAGTCCAGCCTTCGCTTTAAAAATTCCTCCATTAATCATTCCTATAAACACGAAGATGGCTAAGGAGTCCAGTCTTCGATTTTAAAAGTCCTCCATTAATCCTTCCTATGAACACGAAGATGGCTAAAGAGTCCAGTCTTCGCTTTTGAAAAGTCCTAAGCTAAACATAGTAAAGTCATCAATTAAATGTGTTTTCTCCGCAACTATTTAGTTGGTCTGCAAGTACAAATGTTGATTAGTGTGCGTTGCATCACGAGCGGCGATATTTCCTTTGATGGACAGGTTCTTATGTTCCTTGAGTGTGACTTAATTATTGTTACAAACCTTCCATCGGAATATAAATGAAGACGTCTAACACAGTTATACATCCTTATGAATTTCTTTTTTAAGCACTCAAAGAATGATTTCACTGGGAATCGCAAATACATTTTGATCACCACATTAAGTGCAGAGATGAAAAATCTGCGAATTATCACATATTTGTACACAAACGTTTGTAGATATCCTCATCACAATTAAATAGAGATGTTTCGAAACATCACTGGTTACATCGCTTCACAATGTCTCAGTGGATGAGAGATGAGCGTGATACAAACGACACAAATCCCAACTGTTCCTGCACAATCATATACATCTGATGGCTTCTATTTTCATCCTTTTTTTTTTAACATTTGTTTTGCAAACGTGCATCAGTTGAATAGCTGGAGCCCAATAAAAAGTTTCAGGCTTGCATTTTCGGCTGACTCCTGTTTTGAGCTTGTCGACCGACAACTTCATTTTGATGAACTGACTGTAACAATATTTTTGATGACGTCGTGTTCAAGCTATTGAAGGTGGTCTACAAGCATCCGGTTTGAGGGCTGAAGCAGCCTCACAAACTTCGCACTCAACTAATGTCGAGTGAGTTGAATCAGCCTCAAAGCTTGCACTCAACTAATTATGTCCCAACTATTATTCAACTGAACTGAAATAACCGGTTATTTCACAAACTCATTCTTCTATGATATTTTTATAATGCCTTTAAACATTCCAAGTTATGATGATGCTTTGTCCAAGGCATTGTAGCACGTGAAAAAAGCAAAACAAGAAAAAGGATGTGCACTGCTGGGTTGTCTACAAATGCACACAGACATAACCAACTATTTTGTCTTGGATCAACAATTCAATTGATGACTATTAATACATCTAGTCCTCAGCTAAAAATCCTCATGTTTAAAACATAATACAATATCCTTTCCTATAAGTACAAAGATGGCCACCGAGACCGATCTTCTTTGAAAAAGTCCTCAACTACATCCTTTTAACATGAAGATGGCTAAAGAGCCCAGTCTTCACTTTTAAAATTCCTACGTTAATCATTCCTATGAACACGAAGATGGCTAAGGAGTCCAGTCTTCGCTTTAAAAATTCCTCCATTAATCATTCCTATAAACACGAAGATGGCTAAGGAGTCCAGTCTTCGATTTTAAAAGTCCTCCATTAATCCTTCCTATAAACACGAAGATGGCTAAAGAGTCCAGTCTTTGCTTTTGAAAAGTCCTAAGCTAAACATAGTAAAGTCATCAATTAAATGTGTTTTCTCCGCAACTATTTAGTTGGTCTGCAAGTACAAATGTTGATTAGTGTGCGTTGCATCACGAGCGGCGATATTTCCTTTGATGGACAGGTTCTTATGTTCCTTGAGTGTGACTTAATTATTGTTACAAACCTTCCATCGGAATATAAATGAAGACGTCTAACACAGTTATACATCCTTATGAATTTCTTTTTTAAGCACTCAAAGAATGATTTCACTGAGAATCGCAAATACATTTTGATCACCACATTAAGTGCAGAGATGAAAAATCTGCGAATTATCACATATTTGTACACAAACGTTTGTAGATATCCTCATCACAATTAAATAGAGATGTTTCGAAACATCACTGGTTACATCGCTTCACAATGTCTCAGTGGATGAGAGATGAGCGTGATACAAACGACACAAATCCCAACTGTTCCTGCACAATCATATACATCTGATGGCTTCTATTTTCATCCTTTTTTTTTTAACATTTGTTTTGCAAACGTGCATCAGTTGAATAGCTGGAGCCCAATAAAAAGTTTCAGGCTTGCATTTTCGGCTGACTCCTGTTTTGAGCTTGTCGACCGACAACTTCATTTTGATGAACTGACTGTAACAATATTTTTGATGACGTCGTGTTCAAGCTATTGAAGGTGGTCTACAAGCATCCGGTTTGAGGGCTGAAGCAGCCTCACAAACTTCGCACTCAACTAATGTCGAGTGAGTTGAATCAGCCTCAAAGCTTGCACTCAACTAATTATGTCCCAACTATTATTCAACTGAACTGAAATAACCGGTTATTTCACAAACTCATTCTTCTATGATATTTTTATAATGCCTTTAAACATTCCAAGTTATGATGATGCTTTGTCCAAGGCATTGTAGCACGTGAAAAAAGCAAAACAAGAAAAAGGATGTGCACTGCTGGGTTGTCTACAAATGCACACAGACATAACCAACTATTTTGTCTTGGATCAACAATTCAATTGATGACTATTAATACATCTAGTCCTCAGCTAAAAATCCTCATGTTTAAAACATAATACAATATCCTTTCCTATAAGTACAAAGATGGCCACCGAGACCGATCTTCTTTGAAAAAGTCCTCAACTACATCCTTTTAACATGAAGATGGCTAAAGAGCCCAGTCTTCACTTTTAAAATTCCTACGTTAATCATTCCTATGAACACGAAGATGGCTAAGGAGTCCAGTCTTCGCTTTAAAAATTCCTCCATTAATCATTCCTATAAACACGAAGATGGCTAAGGAGTCCAGTCTTCGATTTTAAAAGTCCTCCATTAATCCTTCCTATAAACACGAAGATGGCTAAAGAGTCCAGTCTTTGCTTTTGAAAAGTCCTAAGCTAAACATAGTAAAGTCATCAATTAAATGTGTTTTCTCCGCAACTATTTAGTTGGTCTGCAAGTACAAATGTTGATTAGTGTGCGTTGCATCACGAGCGGCGATATTTCCTTTGATGGACAGGTTCTTATGTTCCTTGAGTGTGACTTAATTATTGTTACAAACCTTCCATCGGAATATAAATGAAGACGTCTAACACAGTTATACATCCTTATGAATTTCTTTTTTAAGCACTCAAAGAATGATTTCACTGAGAATCGCAAATACATTTTGATCACCACATTAAGTGCAGAGATGAAAAATCTGCGAATTATCATATATTTGTACACAAACGTTTGTAGATATCCTCATCACAATTAAATAGAGATGTTTCGAAACATCACTGGTTACATCGCTTCACAATGTCTCAGTGGATGAGAGATGAGCGTGATACAAACGACACAAATCCCAACTGTTCCTGCACAATCATATACATCTGATGGCTTCTATTTTCATCCT
Organism: Biomphalaria glabrata; assembly: GCF_947242115.1. Lineage (NCBI taxonomy): Eukaryota > Metazoa > Mollusca > Gastropoda > Planorbidae > Biomphalaria > Biomphalaria glabrata. The sequence goes on along the minus strand of NC_074714.1, from coordinate 1,324,961 downwards.
TTTTTTTTTAACATTTGTTTTGCAAACGTGCATCAGTTGAATAGCTGGAGCCCAATAAAAAGTTTCAGGCTTGCATTTTCGGCTGACTCCTGTTTTGAGCTTGTCGACCGACAACTTCATTTTGATGAACTGACTGTAACAATATTTTTGATGACGTCGTGTTCAAGCTATTGAAGGTGGTCTACAAGCATCCGGTTTGAGGGCTGAAGCAGCCTCACAAACTTCGCACTCAACTAATGTCGAGTGAGTTGAATCAGCCTCAAAGCTTGCACTCAACTAATTATGTCCCAACTATTATTCAACTGAACTGAAATAACCGGTTATTTCACAAACTCATTCTTCTATGATATTTTTATAATGCCTTTAAACATTCCAAGTTATGATGATGCTTTGTCCAAGGCATTGTAGCACGTGAAAAAAGCAAAACAAGAAAAAGGATGTGCACTGCTGGGTTGTCTACAAATGCACACAGACATAACCAACTATTTTGTCTTGGATCAACAATTCAATTGATGACTATTAATACATCTAGTCCTCAGCTAAAAATCCTCATGTTTAAAACATAATACAATATCCTTTCCTATAAGTACAAAGATGGCCACCGAGACCGATCTTCTTTGAAAAAGTCCTCAACTACATCCTTTTAACATGAAGATGGCTAAAGAGCCCAGTCTTCACTTTTAAAATTCCTACGTTAATCATTCCTATGAACACGAAGATGGCTAAGGAGTCCAGTCTTCGCTTTAAAAATTCCTCCATTAATCATTCCTATAAACACGAAGATGGCTAAGGAGTCCAGTCTTCGATTTTAAAAGTCCTCCATTAATCCTTCCTATAAACACGAAGATGGCTAAAGAGTCCAGTCTTTGCTTTTGAAAAGTCCTAAGCTAAACATAGTAAAGTCATCAATTAAATGTGTTTTCTCCGCAACTATTTAGTTGGTCTGCAAGTACAAATGTTGATTAGTGTGCGTTGCATCACGAGCGGCGATATTTCCTTTGATGGACAGGTTCTTATGTTCCTTGAGTGTGACTTAATTATTGTTACAAACCTTCCATCGGAATATAAATGAAGACGTCTAACACAGTTATACATCCTTATGAATTTCTTTTTTAAGCACTCAAAGAATGATTTCACTGAGAATCGCAAATACATTTTGATCACCACATTAAGTGCAGAGATGAAAAATCTGCGAATTATCACATATTTGTACACAAACGTTTGTAGATATCCTCATCACAATTAAATAGAGATGTTTCGAAACATCACTGGTTACATCGCTTCACAATGTCTCAGTGGATGAGAGATGAGCGTGATACAAACGACACAAATCCCAACTGTTCCTGCACAATCATATACATCTGATGGCTTCTATTTTCATCCTTTTTTTTTTTAACATTTGTTTTGCAAACGTGCATCAGTTGAATAGCTGGAGCCCAATAAAAAGTTTCAGGCTTGCATTTTCGGCTGACTCCTGTTTTGAGCTTGTCGACCGACAACTTCATTTTGATGAACTGACTGTAACAATATTTTTGATGACGTCGTGTTCAAGCTATTGAAGGTGGTCTACAAGCATCCGGTTTGAGGGCTGAAGCAGCCTCACAAACTTCGCACTCAACTAATGTCGAGTGAGTTGAATCAGCCTCAAAGCTTGCACTCAACTAATTATGTCCCAACTATTATTCAACTGAACTGAAATAACCGGTTATTTCACAAACTCATTCTTCTATGATATTTTTATAATGCCTTTAAACATTCCAAGTTATGATGATGCTTTGTCCAAGGCATTGTAGCACGTGAAAAAAGCAAAACAAGAAAAAGGATGTGCACTGCTGGGTTGTCTACAAATGCACACAGACATAACCAACTATTTTGTCTTGGATCAACAATTCAATTGATGACTATTAATACATCTAGTCCTCAGCTAAAAATCCTCATGTTTAAAACATAATACAATATCCTTTCCTATAAGTACAAAGATGGCCACCGAGACCGATCTTCTTTGAAAAAGTCCTCAACTACATCCTTTTAACATGAAGATGGCTAAAGAGCCCAGTCTTCACTTTTAAAATTCCTATGTTAATCATTCCTATGAACACGAAGATGGCTAAGGAGTCCAGCCTTCGCTTTAAAAATTCCTCCATTAATCATTCCTATAAACACGAAGATGGCTAAGGAGTCCAGTCTTCGATTTTAAAAGTCCTCCATTAATCCTTCCTATGAACACGAAGATGGCTAAAGAGTCCAGTCTTCGCTTTTGAAAAGTCCTAAGCTAAACATAGTAAAGTCATCAATTAAATGTGTTTTCTCCGCAACTATTTAGTTGGTCTGCAAGTACAAATGTTGATTAGTGTGCGTTGCATCACGAGCGGCGATATTTCCTTTGATGGACAGGTTCTTATGTTCCTTGAGTGTGACTTAATTATTGTTACAAACCTTCCATCGGAATATAAATGAAGACGTCTAACACAGTTATACATCCTTATGAATTTCTTTTTTAAGCACTCAAAGAATGATTTCACTGGGAATCGCAAATACATTTTGATCACCACATTAAGTGCAGAGATGAAAAATCTGCGAATTATCACATATTTGTACACAAACGTTTGTAGATATCCTCATCACAATTAAATAGAGATGTTTCGAAACATCACTGGTTACATCGCTTCACAATGTCTCAGTGGATGAGAGATGAGCGTGATACAAACGACACAAATCCCAACTGTTCCTGCACAATCATATACATCTGATGGCTTCTATTTTCATCCTTTTTTTTTTAACATTTGTTTTGCAAACGTGCATCAGTTGAATAGCTGGAGCCCAATAAAAAGTTTCAGGCTTGCATTTTCGGCTGACTCCTGTTTTGAGCTTGTCGACCGACAACTTCATTTTGATGAACTGACTGTAACAATATTTTTGATGACGTCGTGTTCAAGCTATTGAAGGTGGTCTACAAGCATCCGGTTTGAGGGCTGAAGCAGCCTCACAAACTTCGCACTCAACTAATGTCGAGTGAGTTGAATCAGCCTCAAAGCTTGCACTCAACTAATTATGTCCCAACTATTATTCAACTGAACTGAAATAACCGGTTATTTCACAAACTCATTCTTCTATGATATTTTTATAATGCCTTTAAACATTCCAAGTTATGATGATGCTTTGTCCAAGGCATTGTAGCACGTGAAAAAAGCAAAACAAGAAAAAGGATGTGCACTGCTGGGTTGTCTACAAATGCACACAGACATAACCAACTATTTTGTCTTGGATCAACAATTCAATTGATGACTATTAATACATCTAGTCCTCAGCTAAAAATCCTCATGTTTAAAACATAATACAATATCCTTTCCTATAAGTACAAAGATGGCCACCGAGACCGATCTTCTTTGAAAAAGTCCTCAACTACATCCTTTTAACATGAAGATGGCTAAAGAGCCCAGTCTTCACTTTTAAAATTCCTACGTTAATCATTCCTATGAACACGAAGATGGCTAAGGAGTCCAGTCTTCGCTTTAAAAATTCCTCCATTAATCATTCCTATAAACACGAAGATGGCTAAGGAGTCCAGTCTTCGATTTTAAAAGTCCTCCATTAATCCTTCCTATAAACACGAAGATGGCTAAAGAGTCCAGTCTTTGCTTTTGAAAAGTCCTAAGCTAAACATAGTAAAGTCATCAATTAAATGTGTTTTCTCCGCAACTATTTAGTTGGTCTGCAAGTACAAATGTTGATTAGTGTGCGTTGCATCACGAGCGGCGATATTTCCTTTGATGGACAGGTTCTTATGTTCCTTGAGTGTGACTTAATTATTGTTACAAACCTTCCATCGGAATATAAATGAAGACGTCTAACACAGTTATACATCCTTATGAATTTCTTTTTTAAGCACTCAAAGAATGATTTCACTGAGAATCGCAAATACATTTTGATCACCACATTAAGTGCAGAGATGAAAAATCTGCGAATTATCACATATTTGTACACAAACGTTTGTAGATATCCTCATCACAATTAAATAGAGATGTTTCGAAACATCACTGGTTACATCGCTTCACAATGTCTCAGTGGATGAGAGATGAGCGTGATACAAACGACACAAATCCCAACTGTTCCTGCACAATCATATACATCTGATGGCTTCTATTTTCATCCTTTTTTTTTTTAACATTTGTTTTGCAAACGTGCATCAGTTGAATAGCTGGAGCCCAATAAAAAGTTTCAGGCTTGCATTTTCGGCTGACTCCTGTTTTGAGCTTGTCGACCGACAACTTCATTTTGATGAACTGACTGTAACAATATTTTTGATGACGTCGTGTTCAAGCTATTGAAGGTGGTCTACAAGCATCCGGTTTGAGGGCTGAAGCAGCCTCACAAACTTCGCACTCAACTAATGTCGAGTGAGTTGAATCAGCCTCAAAGCTTGCACTCAACTAATTATGTCCCAACTATTATTCAACTGAACTGAAATAACCGGTTATTTCACAAACTCATTCTTCTATGATATTTTTATAATGCCTTTAAACATTCCAAGTTATGATGATGCTTTGTCCAAGGCATTGTAGCACGTGAAAAAAGCAAAACAAGAAAAAGGATGTGCACTGCTGGGTTGTCTACAAATGCACACAGACATAACCAACTATTTTGTCTTGGATCAACAATTCAATTGATGACTATTAATACATCTAGTCCTCAGCTAAAAATCCTCATGTTTAAAACATAATACAATATCCTTTCCTATAAGTACAAAGATGGCCACCGAGACCGATCTTCTTTGAAAAAGTCCTCAACTACATCCTTTTAACATGAAGATGGCTAAAGAGCCCAGTCTTCACTTTTAAAATTCCTACGTTAATCATTCCTATGAACACGAAGATGGCTAAGGAGTCCAGTCTTCGCTTTAAAAATTCCTCCATTAATCATTCCTATAAACACGAAGATGGCTAAGGAGTCCAGTCTTCGATTTTAAAAGTCCTCCATTAATCCTTCCTATAAACACGAAGATGGCTAAAGAGTCCAGTCTTTGCTTTTGAAAAGTCCTAAGCTAAACATAGTAAAGTCATCAATTAAATGTGTTTTCTCCGCAACTATTTAGTTGGTCTGCAAGTACAAATGTTGATTAGTGTGCGTTGCATCACGAGCGGCGATATTTCCTTTGATGGACAGGTTCTTATGTTCCTTGAGTGTGACTTAATTATTGTTACAAACCTTCCATCGGAATATAAATGAAGACGTCTAACACAGTTATACATCCTTATGAATTTCTTTTTTAAGCACTCAAAGAATGATTTCACTGAGAATCGCAAATACATTTTGATCACCACATTAAGTGCAGAGATGAAAAATCTGCGAATTATCACATATTTGTACACAAACGTTTGTAGATATCCTCATCACAATTAAATAGAGATGTTTCGAAACATCACTGGTTACATCGCTTCACAATGTCTCAGTGGATGAGAGATGAGCGTGATACAAACGACACAAATCCCAACTGTTCCTGCACAATCATATACATCTGATGGCTTCTATTTTCATCCTTTTTTTTTTTAACATTTGTTTTGCAAACGTGCATCAGTTGAATAGCTGGAGCCCAATAAAAAGTTTCAGGCTTGCATTTTCGGCTGACTCCTGTTTTGAGCTTGTCGACCGACAACTTCATTTTGATGAACTGACTGTAACAATATTTTTGATGACGTCGTGTTCAAGCTATTGAAGGTGGTCTACAAGCATCCGGTTTGAGGGCTGAAGCAGCCTCACAAACTTCGCACTCAACTAATGTCGAGTGAGTTGAATCAGCCTCAAAGCTTGCACTCAACTAATTATGTCCCAACTATTATTCAACTGAACTGAAATTACCGGTTATTTCACAAACTCATTCTTCTATGATATTTTTATAATGCCTTTAAACATTCCAAGTTATGATGATGCTTTGTCCAAGGCATTGTAGCACGTGAAAAAAGCAAAACAAGAAAAAGGATGTGCACTGCTGGGTTGTCTACAAATGCACACAGACATAACCAACTATTTTGTCTTGGATCAACAATTCAATTGATGACTATTAATACATCTAGTCCTCAGCTAAAAATCCTCATGTTTAAAACATAATACAATATCCTTTCCTATAAGTACAAAGATGGCCACCGAGACCGATCTTCTTTGAAAAAGTCCTCAACTACATCCTTTTAACATGAAGATGGCTAAAGAGCCCAGTCTTCACTTTTAAAATTCCTACGTTAATCATTCCTATGAACACGAAGATGGCTAAGGAGTCCAGTCTTCGCTTTAAAAATTCCTCCATTAATCATTCCTATAAACACGAAGATGGCTAAGGAGTCCAGTCTTCGATTTTAAAAGTCCTCCATTAATCCTTCCTATAAACACGAAGATGGCTAAAGAGTCCAGTCTTTGCTTTTGAAAAGTCCTAAGCTAAACATAGTAAAGTCATCAATTAAATGTGTTTTCTCCGCAACTATTTAGTTGGTCTGCAAGTACAAATGTTGATTAGTGTGCGTTGCATCACGAGCGGCGATATTTCCTTTGATGGACAGGTTCTTATGTTCCTTGAGTGTGACTTAATTATTGTTACAAACCTTCCATCGGAATATAAATGAAGACGTCTAACACAGTTATACATCCTTATGAATTTCTTTTTTAAGCACTCAAAGAATGATTTCACTGAGAATCGCAAATACATTTTGATCACCACATTAAGTGCAGAGATGAAAAATCTGCGAATTATCACATATTTGTACACAAACGTTTGTAGATATCCTCATCACAATTAAATAGAGATGTTTCGAAACATCACTGGTTACATCGCTTCACAATGTCTCAGTGGATGAGAGATGAGCGTGATACAAACGACACAAATCCCAACTGTTCCTGCACAATCATATACATCTGATGGCTTCTATTTTCATCCTTTTTTTTTTTAACATTTGTTTTGCAAACGTGCATCAGTTGAATAGCTGGAGCCCAATAAAAAGTTTCAGGCTTGCATTTTCGGCTGACTCCTGTTTTGAGCTTGTCGACCGACAACTTCATTTTGATGAACTGACTGTAACAATATTTTTGATGACGTCGTGTTCAAGCTATTGAAGGTGGTCTACAAGCATCCGGTTTGAGGGCTGAAGCAGCCTCACAAACTTCGCACTCAACTAATGTCGAGTGAGTTGAATCAGCCTCAAAGCTTGCACTCAACTAATTATGTCCCAACTATTATTCAACTGAACTGAAATAACCGGTTATTTCACAAACTCATTCTTCTATGATATTTTTATAATGCCTTTAAACATTCCAAGTTATGATGATGCTTTGTCCAAGGCATTGTAGCACGTGAAAAAAGCAAAACAAGAAAAAGGATGTGCACTGCTGGGTTGTCTACAAATGCACACAGACATAACCAACTATTTTGTCTTGGATCAACAATTCAATTGATGACTATTAATACATCTAGTCCTCAGCTAAAAATCCTCATGTTTAAAACATAATACAATATCCTTTCCTATAAGTACAAAGATGGCCACCGAGACCGATCTTCTTTGAAAAAGTCCTCAACTACATCCTTTTAACATGAAGATGGCTAAAGAGCCCAGTCTTCACTTTTAAAATTCCTACGTTAATCATTCCTATGAACACGAAGATGGCTAAGGAGTCCAGTCTTCGCTTTAAAAATTCCTCCATTAATCATTCCTATAAACACGAAGATGGCTAAGGAGTCCAGTCTTCGATTTTAAAAGTCCTCCATTAATCCTTCCTATAAACACGAAGATGGCTAAAGAGTCCAGTCTTTGCTTTTGAAAAGTCCTAAGCTAAACATAGTAAAGTCATCAATTAAATGTGTTTTCTCCGCAACTATTTAGTTGGTCTGCAAGTACAAATGTTGATTAGTGTGCGTTGCATCACGAGCGGCGATATTTCCTTTGATGGACAGGTTCTTATGTTCCTTGAGTGTGACTTAATTATTGTTACAAACCTTCCATCGGAATATAAATGAAGACGTCTAACACAGTTATACATCCTTATGAATTTCTTTTTTAAGCACTCAAAGAATGATTTCACTGAGAATCGCAAATACATTTTGATCACCACATTAAGTGCAGAGATGAAAAATCTGCGAATTATCACATATTTGTACACAAACGTTTGTAGATATCCTCATCACAATTAAATAGAGATGTTTCGAAACATCACTGGTTACATCGCTTCACAATGTCTCAGTGGATGAGAGATGAGCGTGATACAAACGACACAAATCCCAACTGTTCCTGCACAATCATATACATCTGATGGCTTCTATTTTCATCCTTTTTTTTTTTAACATTTGTTTTGCAAACGTGCATCAGTTGAATAGCTGGAGCCCAATAAAAAGTTTCAGGCTTGCATTTTCGGCTGACTCCTGTTTTGAGCTTGTCGACCGACAACTTCATTTTGATGAACTGACTGTAACAATATTTTTGATGACGTCGTGTTCAAGCTATTGAAGGTGGTCTACAAGCATCCGGTTTGAGGGCTGAAGCAGCCTCACAAACTTCGCACTCAACTAATGTCGAGTGAGTTGAATCAGCCTCAAAGCTTGCACTCAACTAATTATGTCCCAACTATTATTCAACTGAACTGAAATAACCGGTTATTTCACAAACTCATTCTTCTATGATATTTTTATAATGCCTTTAAACATTCCAAGTTATGATGATGCTTTGTCCAAGGCATTGTAGCACGTGAAAAAAGCAAAACAAGAAAAAGGATGTGCACTGCTGGGTTGTCTACAAATGCACACAGACATAACCAACTATTTTGTCTTGGATCAACAATTCAATTGATGACTATTAATACATCTAGTCCTCAGCTAAAAATCCTCATGTTTAAAACATAATACAATATCCTTTCCTATAAGTACAAAGATGGCCACCGAGACCGATCTTCTTTGAAAAAGTCCTCAACTACATCCTTTTAACATGAAGATGGCTAAAGAGCCCAGTCTTCACTTTTAAAATTCCTACGTTAATCATTCCTATGAACACGAAGATGGCTAAGGAGTCCAGTCTTCGCTTTAAAAATTCCTCCATTAATCATTCCTATAAACACGAAGATGGCTAAGGAGTCCAGTCTTCGATTTTAAAAGTCCTCCATTAATCCTTCCTATAAACACGAAGATGGCTAAAGAGTCCAGTCTTTGCTTTTGAAAAGTCCTAAGCTAAACATAGTAAAGTCATCAATTAAATGTGTTTTCTCCGCAACTATTTAGTTGGTCTGCAAGTACAAATGTTGATTAGTGTGCGTTGCATCACGAGCGGCGATATTTCCTTTGATGGACAGGTTCTTATGTTCCTTGAGTGTGACTTAATTATTGTTACAAACCTTCCATCGGAATATAAATGAAGACGTCTAACACAGTTATACATCCTTATGAATTTCTTTTTTAAGCACTCAAAGAATGATTTCACTGAGAATCGCAAATACATTTTGATCACCACATTAAGTGCAGAGATGAAAAATCTGCGAATTATCACATATTTGTACACAAACGTTTGTAGATATCCTCATCACAATTAAATAGAGATGTTTCGAAACATCACTGGTTACATCGCTTCACAATGTCTCAGTGGATGAGAGATGAGCGTGATACAAACGACACAAATCCCAACTGTTCCTGCACAATCATATACATCTGATGGCTTCTATTTTCATCCTTTTTTTTTTTTAACATTTGTTTTGCAAACGTGCATCAGTTGAATAGCTGGAGCCCAATAAAAAGTTTCAGGCTTGCATTTTCGGCTGACTCCTGTTTTGAGCTTGTCGACCGACAACTTCATTTTGATGAACTGACTGTAACAATATTTTTGATGACGTCGTGTTCAAGCTATTGAAGGTGGTCTACAAGCATCCGGTTTGAGGGCTGAAGCAGCCTCACAAACTTCGCACTCAACTAATGTCGAGTGAGTTGAATCAGCCTCAAAGCTTGCACTCAACTAATTATGTCCCAACTATTATTCAACTGAACTGAAATAACCGGTTATTTCACAAACTCATTCTTCTATGATATTTTTATAATGCCTTTAAACATTCCAAGTTATGATGATGCTTTGTCCAAGGCATTGTAGCACGTGAAAAAAGCAAAACAAGAAAAAGGATGTGCACTGCTGGGTTGTCTACAAATGCACACAGACATAACCAACTATTTTGTCTTGGATCAACAATTCAATTGATGACTATTAATACATCTAGTCCTCAGCTAAAAATCCTCATGTTTAAAACATAATACAATATCCTTTCCTATAAGTACAAAGATGGCCACCGAGACCGATCTTCTTTGAAAAAGTCCTCAACTACATCCTTTTAACATGAAGATGGCTAAAGAGCCCAGTCTTCACTTTTAAAATTCCTACGTTAATCATTCCTATGAACACGACGATGGCTAAGGAGTCCAGTCTTCGCTTTAAAAATTCCTCCATTAATCATTCCTATAAACACGAAGATGGCTAAGGAGTCCAGTCTTCGATTTTAAAAGTCCTCCATTAATCCTTCCTATAAACACGAAGATGGCTAAAGAGTCCAGTCTTTGCTTTTGAAAAGTCCTAAGCTAAACATAGTAAAGTCATCAATTAAATGTGTTTTCTCCGCAACTATTTAGTTGGTCTGCAAGTACAAATGTTGATTAGTGTGCGTTGCATCACGAGCGGCGATATTTCCTTTGATGGACAGGTTCTTATGTTCCTTGAGTGTGACTTAATTATTGTTACAAACCTTCCATCGGAATATAAATGAAGACGTCTAACACAGTTATACATCCTTATGAATTTCTTTTTTAAGCACTCAAAGAATGATTTCACTGAGAATCGCAAATACATTTTGATCACCACATTAAGTGCAGAGATGAAAAATCTGCGAATTATCACATATTTGTACACAAACGTTTGTAGATATCCTCATCACAATTAAATAGAGATGTTTCGAAACATCACTGGTTACATCGCTTCACAATGTCTCAGTGGATGAGAGATGAGCGTGATACAAACGACACAAATCCCAACTGTTCCTGCACAATCATATACATCTGATGGCTTCTATTTTCATCCTTTTTTTTTTTAACATTTGTTTTGCAAACGTGCATCAGTTGAATAGCTGGAGCCCAATAAAAAGTTTCAGGCTTGCATTTTCGGCTGACTCCTGTTTTGAGCTTGTCGACCGACAACTTCATTTTGATGAACTGACTGTAACAATATTTTTGATGACGTCGTGTTCAAGCTATTGAAGGTGGTCTACAAGCATCCGGTTTGAGGGCTGAAGCAGCCTCACAAACTTCGCACTCAACTAATGTCGAGTGAGTTGAATCAGCCTCAAAGCTTGCACTCAACTAATTATGTCCCAACTATTATTCAACTGAACTGAAATAACCGGTTATTTCACAAACTCATTCTTCTATGATATTTTTATAATGCCTTTAAACATTCCAAGTTATGATGATGCTTTGTCCAAGGCATTGTAGCACGTGAAAAAAGCAAAACAAGAAAAAGGATGTGCACTGCTGGGTTGTCTACAAATGCACACAGACATAACCAACTATTTTGTCTTGGATCAACAATTCAATTGATGACTATTAATACATCTAGTCCTCAGCTAAAAATCCTCATGTTTAAAACATAATACAATATCCTTTCCTATAAGTACAAAGATGGCCACCGAGACCGATCTTCTTTGAAAAAGTCCTCAACTACATCCTTTTAACATGAAGATGGCTAAAGAGCCCAGTCTTCACTTTTAAAATTCCTATGTTAATCATTCCTATGAACACGAAGATGGCTAAGGAGTCCAGCCTTCGCTTTAAAAATTCCTCCATTAATCATTCCTATAAACACGAAGATGGCTAAGGAGTCCAGTCTTCGATTTTAAAAGTCCTCCATTAATCCTTCCTATGAACACGAAGATGGCTAAAGAGTCCAGTCTTCGCTTTTGAAAAGTCCTAAGCTAAACATAGTAAAGTCATCAATTAAATGTGTTTTCTCCGCAACTATTTAGTTGGTCTGCAAGTACAAATGTTGATTAGTGTGCGTTGCATCACGAGCGGCGATATTTCCTTTGATGGACAGGTTCTTATGTTCCTTGAGTGTGACTTAATTATTGTTACAAACCTTCCATGGGAATATAAATGAAGACGTCTAACACAGTTATACATCCTTATGAATTTCTTTTTTAAGCACTCAAAGAATGATTTCACTGGGAATCGCAAATACATTTTGATCACCACATTAAGTGCAGAGATGAAAAATCTGCGAATTATCACATATTTGTACACAAACGTTTGTAGATATCCTCATCACAATTAAATAGAGATGTTTCGAAACATCACTGGTTACATCGCTTCACAATGTCTCAGTGGATGAGAGATGAGCGTGATACAAACGACACAAATCCCAACTGTTCCTGCACAATCATATACATCTGATGGCTTCTATTTTCATCCTTTTTTTTTTAACATTTGTTTTGCAAACGTGCATCAGTTGAATAGCTGGAGCCCAATAAAAAGTTTCAGGCTTGCATTTTCGGCTGACTCCTGTTTTGAGCTTGTCGACCGACAACTTCATTTTGATGAACTGACTGTAACAATATTTTTGATGACGTCGTGTTCAAGCTATTGAAGGTGGTCTACAAGCATCCGGTTTGAGGGCTGAAGCAGCCTCACAAACTTCGCACTCAACTAATGTCGAGTGAGTTGAATCAGCCTCAAAGCTTGCACTCAACTAATTATGTCCCAACTATTATTCAACTGAACTGAAATAACCGGTTATTTCACAAACTCATTCTTCTATGATATTTTTATAATGCCTTTAAACATTCCAAGTTATGATGATGCTTTGTCCAAGGCATTGTAGCACGTGAAAAAAGCAAAACAAGAAAAAGGATGTGCACTGCTGGGTTGTCTACAAATGCACACAGACATAACCAACTATTTTGTCTTGGATCAACAATTCAATTGATGACTATTAATACATCTAGTCCTCAGCTAAAAATCCTCATGTTTAAAACATAATACAATATCCTTTCCTATAAGTACAAAGATGGCCACCGAGACCGATCTTCTTTGAAAAAGTCCTCAACTACATCCTTTTAACATGAAGATGGCTAAAGAGCCCAGTCTTCACTTTTAAAATTCCTACGTTAATCATTCCTATGAACACGAAGATGGCTAAGGAGTCCAGTCTTCGCTTTAAAAATTCCTCCATTAATCATTCCTATAAACACGAAGATGGCTAAGGAGTCCAGTCTTCGATTTTAAAAGTCCTCCATTAATCCTTCCTATAAACACGAAGATGGCTAAAGAGTCCAGTCTTTGCTTTTGAAAAGTCCTAAGCTAAACATAGTAAAGTCATCAATTAAATGTGTTTTCTCCGCAACTATTTAGTTGGTCTGCAAGTACAAATGTTGATTAGTGTGCGTTGCATCACGAGCGGCGATATTTCCTTTGATGGACAGGTTCTTATGTTCCTTGAGTGTGACTTAATTATTGTTACAAACCTTCCATCGGAATATAAATGAAGACGTCTAACACAGTTATACATCCTTATGAATTTCTTTTTTAAGCACTCAAAGAATGATTTCACTGAGAATCGCAAATACATTTTGATCACCACATTAAGTGCAGAGATGAAAAATCTGCGAATTATCACATATTTGTACACAAACGTTTGTAGATATCCTCATCACAATTAAATAGAGATGTTTCGAAACATCACTGGTTACATCGCTTCACAATGTCTCAGTGGATGAGAGATGAGCGTGATACAAACGACACAAATCCCAACTGTTCCTGCACAATCATATACATCTGATGGCTTCTATTTTCATCCTTTTTTTTTTTAACATTTGTTTTGCAAACGTGCATCAGTTGAATAGCTGGAGCCCAATAAAAAGTTTCAGGCTTGCATTTTCGGCTGACTCCTGTTTTGAGCTTGTCGACCGACAACTTCATTTTGATGAACTGACTGTAACAATATTTTTGATGACGTCGTGTTCAAGCTATTGAAGGTGGTCTACAAGCATCCGGTTTGAGGGCTGAAGCAGCCTCACAAACTTCGCACTCAACTAATGTCGAGTGAGTTGAATCAGCCTCAAAGCTTGCACTCAACTAATTATGTCCCAACTATTATTCAACTGAACTGAAATAACCGGTTATTTCACAAACTCATTCTTCTATGATATTTTTATAATGCCTTTAAACATTCCAAGTTATGATGATGCTTTGTCCAAGGCATTGTAGCACGTGAAAAAAGCAAAACAAGAAAAAGGATGTGCACTGCTGGGTTGTCTACAAATGCACACAGACATAACCAACTATTTTGTCTTGGATCAACAATTCAATTGATGACTATTAATACATCTAGTCCTCAGCTAAAAATCCTCATGTTTAAAACATAATACAATATCCTTTCCTATAAGTACAAAGATGGCCACCGAGACCGATCTTCTTTGAAAAAGTCCTCAACTACATCCTTTTAACATGAAGATGGCTAAAGAGCCCAGTCTTCACTTTTAAAATTCCTACGTTAATCATTCCTATAAACACGAAGATGGCTAAGGAGTCCAGTCTTCGATTTTAAAAGTCCTCCATTAATCCTTCCTATAAACACGAAGATGGCTAAAGAGTCCAGTCTTTGCTTTTGAAAAGTCCTAAGCTAAACATAGTAAAGTCATCAATTAAATGTGTTTTCTCCGCAACTATTTAGTTGGTCTGCAAGTACAAATGTTGATTAGTGTGCGTTGCATCACGAGCGGCGATATTTCCTTTGATGGACAGGTTCTTATGTTCCTTGAGTGTGACTTAATTATTGTTACAAACCTTCCATCGGAATATAAATGAAGACGTCTAACACAGTTATACATCCTTATGAATTTCTTTTTTAAGCACTCAAAGAATGATTTCACTGAGAATCGCAAATACATTTTGATCACCACATTAAGTGCAGAGATGAAAAATCTGCGAATTATCACATATTTGTACACAAACGTTTGTAGATATCCTCATCACAATTAAATAGAGATGTTTCGAAACATCACTGGTTACATCGCTTCACAATGTCTCAGTGGATGAGAGATGAGCGTGATACAAACGACACAAATCCCAACTGTTCCTGCACAATCATATACATCTGATGGCTTCTATTTTCATCCTTTTTTTTTTTAACATTTGTTTTGCAAACGTGCATCAGTTGAATAGCTGGAGCCCAATAAAAAGTTTCAGGCTTGCATTTTCGGCTGACTCCTGTTTTGAGCTTGTCGACCGACAACTTCATTTTGATGAACTGACTGTAACAATATTTTTGATGACGTCGTGTTCAAGCTATTGAAGGTGGTCTACAAGCATCCGGTTTGAGGGCTGAAGCAGCCTCACAAACTTCGCACTCAACTAATGTCGAGTGAGTTGAATCAGCCTCAAAGCTTGCACTCAACTAATTATGTCCCAACTATTATTCAACTGAACTGAAATAACCGGTTATTTCACAAACTCATTCTTCTATGATATTTTTATAATGCCTTTAAACATTCCAAGTTATGATGATGCTTTGTCCAAGGCATTGTAGCACGTGAAAAAAGCAAAACAAGAAAAAGGATGTGCACTGCTGGGTTGTCTACAAATGCACACAGACATAACCAACTATTTTGTCTTGGATCAACAATTCAATTGATGACTATTAATACATCTAGTCCTCAGCTAAAAATCCTCATGTTTAAAACATAATACAATATCCTTTCCTATAAGTACAAAGATGGCCACCGAGACCGATCTTCTTTGAAAAAGTCCTCAACTACATCCTTTTAACATGAAGATGGCTAAAGAGCCCAGTCTTCACTTTTAAAATTCCTACGTTAATCATTCCTATGAACACGAAGATGGCTAAGGAGTCCAGTCTTCGCTTTAAAAATTCCTCCATTAATCATTCCTATAAACACGAAGATGGCTAAGGAGTCCAGTCTTCGATTTTAAAAGTCCTCCATTAATCCTTCCTATAAACACGAAGATGGCTAAAGAGTCCAGTCTTTGCTTTTGAAAAGTCCTAAGCTAAACATAGTAAAGTCATCAATTAAATGTGTTTTCTCCGCAACTATTTAGTTGGTCTGCAAGTACAAATGTTGATTAGTGTGCGTTGCATCACGAGCGGCGATATTTCCTTTGATGGACAGGTTCTTATGTTCCTTGAGTGTGACTTAATTATTGTTACAAACCTTCCATCGGAATATAAATGAAGACGTCTAACACAGTTATACATCCTTATGAATTTCTTTTTTAAGCACTCAAAGAATGATTTCACTGAGAATCGCAAATACATTTTGATCACCACATTAAGTGCAGAGATGAAAAATCTGCGAATTATCACATATTTGTACACAAACGTTTGTAGATATCCTCATCACAATTAAATAGAGATGTTTCGAAACATCACTGGTTACATCGCTTCACAATGTCTCAGTGGATGAGAGATGAGCGTGATACAAACGACACAAATCCCAACTGTTCCTGCACAATCATATACATCTGATGGCTTCTATTTTCATCCTTTTTTTTTTTAACATTTGTTTTGCAAACGTGCATCAGTTGAATAGCTGGAGCCCAATAAAAAGTTTCAGGCTTGCATTTTCGGCTGACTCCTGTTTTGAGCTTGTCGACCGACAACTTCATTTTGATGAACTGACTGTAACAATATTTTTGATGACGTCGTGTTCAAGCTATTGAAGGTGGTCTACAAGCATCCGGTTTGAGGGCTGAAGCAGCCTCACAAACTTCGCACTCAACTAATGTCGAGTGAGTTGAATCAGCCTCAAAGCTTGCACTCAACTAATTATGTCCCAACTATTATTCAACTGAACTGAAATAACCGGTTATTTCACAAACTCATTCTTCTATGATATTTTTATAATGCCTTTAAACATTCCAAGTTATGATGATGCTTTGTCCAAGGCATTGTAGCACGTGAAAAAAGCAAAACAAGAAAAAGGATGTGCACTGCTGGGTTGTCTACAAATGCACACAGACATAACCAACTATTTTGTCTTGGATCAACAATTCAATTGATGACTATTAATACATCTAGTCCTCAGCTAAAAATCCTCATGTTTAAAACATAATACAATATCCTTTCCTATAAGTACAAAGATGGCCACCGAGACCGATCTTCTTTGAAAAAGTCCTCAACTACATCCTTTTAACATGAAGATGGCTAAAGAGCCCAGTCTTCACTTTTAAAATTCCTACGTTAATCATTCCTATAAACACGAAGATGGCTAAGGAGTCCAGTCTTCGATTTTAAAAGTCCTCCATTAATCCTTCCTATAAACACGAAGATGGCTAAAGAGTCCAGTCTTTGCTTTTGAAAAGTCCTAAGCTAAACATAGTAAAGTCATCAATTAAATGTGTTTTCTCCGCAACTATTTAGTTGGTCTGCAAGTACAAATGTTGATTAGTGTGCGTTGCATCACGAGCGGCGATATTTCCTTTGATGGACAGGTTCTTATGTTCCTTGAGTGTGACTTAATTATTGTTACAAACCTTCCATCGGAATATAAATGAAGACGTCTAACACAGTTATACATCCTTATGAATTTCTTTTTTAAGCACTCAAAGAATGATTTCACTGAGAATCGCAAATACATTTTGATCACCACATTAAGTGCAGAGATGAAAAATCTGCGAATTATCACATATTTGTACACAAACGTTTGTAGATATCCTCATCACAATTAAATAGAGATGTTTCGAAACATCACTGGTTACATCGCTTCACAATGTCTCAGTGGATGAGAGATGAGCGTGATACAAACGACACAAATCCCAACTGTTCCTGCACAATCATATACATCTGATGGCTTCTATTTTCATCCTTTTTTTTTTTAACATTTGTTTTGCAAACGTGCATCAGTTGAATAGCTGGAGCCCAATAAAAAGTTTCAGGCTTGCATTTTCGGCTGACTCCTGTTTTGAGCTTGTCGACCGACAACTTCATTTTGATGAACTGACTGTAACAATATTTTTGATGACGTCGTGTTCAAGCTATTGAAGGTGGTCTACAAGCATCCGGTTTGAGGGCTGAAGCAGCCTCACAAACTTCGCACTCAACTAATGTCGAGTGAGTTGAATCAGCCTCAAAGCTTGCACTCAACTAATTATGTCCCAACTATTATTCAACTGAACTGAAATTACCGGTTATTTCACAAACTCATTCTTCTATGATATTTTTATAATGCCTTTAAACATTCCAAGTTATGATGATGCTTTGTCCAAGGCATTGTAGCACGTGAAAAAAGCAAAACAAGAAAAAGGATGTGCACTGCTGGGTTGTCTACAAATGCACACAGACATAACCAACTATTTTGTCTTGGATCAACAATTCAATTGATGACTATTAATACATCTAGTCCTCAGCTAAAAATCCTCATGTTTAAAACATAATACAATATCCTTTCCTATAAGTACAAAGATGGCCACCGAGACCGATCTTCTTTGAAAAAGTCCTCAACTACATCCTTTTAACATGAAGATGGCTAAAGAGCCCAGTCTTCACTTTTAAAATTCCTATGTTAATCATTCCTATGAACACGAAGATGGCTAAGGAGTCCAGCCTTCGCTTTAAAAATTCCTCCATTAATCATTCCTATAAACACGAAGATGGCTAAGGAGTCCAGTCTTCGATTTTAAAAGTCCTCCATTAATCCTTCCTATGAACACGAAGATGGCTAAAGAGTCCAGTCTTCGCTTTTGAAAAGTCCTAAGCTAAACATAGTAAAGTCATCAATTAAATGTGTTTTCTCCGCAACTATTTAGTTGGTCTGCAAGTACAAATGTTGATTAGTGTGCGTTGCATCACGAGCGGCGATATTTCCTTTGATGGACAGGTTCTTATGTTCCTTGAGTGTGACTTAATTATTGTTACAAACCTTCCATCGGAATATAAATGAAGACGTCTAACACAGTTATACATCCTTATGAATTTCTTTTTTAAGCACTCAAAGAATGATTTCACTGGGAATCGCAAATACATTTTGATCACCACATTAAGTGCAGAGATGAAAAATCTGCGAATTATCACATATTTGTACACAAACGTTTGTAGATATCCTCATCACAATTAAATAGAGATGTTTCGAAACATCACTGGTTACATCGCTTCACAATGTCTCAGTGGATGAGAGATGAGCGTGATACAAACGACACAAATCCCAACTGTTCCTGCACAATCATATACATCTGATGGCTTCTATTTTCATCCTTTTTTTTTTAACATTTGTTTTGCAAACGTGCATCAGTTGAATAGCTGGAGCCCAATAAAAAGTTTCAGGCTTGCATTTTCGGCTGACTCCTGTTTTGAGCTTGTCGACCGACAACTTCATTTTGATGAACTGACTGTAACAATATTTTTGATGACGTCGTGTTCAAGCTATTGAAGGTGGTCTACAAGCATCCGGTTTGAGGGCTGAAGCAGCCTCACAAACTTCGCACTCAACTAATGTCGAGTGAGTTGAATCAGCCTCAAAGCTTGCACTCAACTAATTATGTCCCAACTATTATTCAACTGAACTGAAATAACCGGTTATTTCACAAACTCATTCTTCTATGATATTTTTATAATGCCTTTAAACATTCCAAGTTATGATGATGCTTTGTCCAAGGCATTGTAGCACGTGAAAAAAGCAAAACAAGAAAAAGGATGTGCACTGCTGGGTTGTCTACAAATGCACACAGACATAACCAACTATTTTGTCTTGGATCAACAATTCAATTGATGACTATTAATACATCTAGTCCTCAGCTAAAAATCCTCATGTTTAAAACATAATACAATATCCTTTCCTATAAGTACAAAGATGGCCACCGAGACCGATCTTCTTTGAAAAAGTCCTCAACTACATCCTTTTAACATGAAGATGGCTAAAGAGCCCAGTCTTCACTTTTAAAATTCCTACGTTAATCATTCCTATGAACACGAAGATGGCTAAGGAGTCCAGTCTTCGCTTTAAAAATTCCTCCATTAATCATTCCTATAAACACGAAGATGGCTAAGGAGTCCAGTCTTCGATTTTAAAAGTCCTCCATTAATCCTTCCTATAAACACGAAGATGGCTAAAGAGTCCAGTCTTTGCTTTTGAAAAGTCCTAAGCTAAACATAGTAAAGTCATCAATTAAATGTGTTTTCTCCGCAACTATTTAGTTGGTCTGCAAGTACAAATGTTGATTAGTGTGCGTTGCATCACGAGCGGCGATATTTCCTTTGATGGACAGGTTCTTATGTTCCTTGAGTGTGACTTAATTATTGTTACAAACCTTCCATCGGAATATAAATGAAGACGTCTAACACAGTTATACATCCTTATGAATTTCTTTTTTAAGCACTCAAAGAATGATTTCACTGAGAATCGCAAATACATTTTGATCACCACATTAAGTGCAGAGATGAAAAATCTGCGAATTATCACATATTTGTACACAAACGTTTGTAGATATCCTCATCACAATTAAATAGAGATGTTTCGAAACATCACTGGTTACATCGCTTCACAATGTCTCAGTGGATGAGAGATGAGCGTGATACAAACGACACAAATCCCAACTGTTCCTGCACAATCATATACATCTGATGGCTTCTATTTTCATCCTTTTTTTTTTAACATTTGTTTTGCAAACGTGCATCAGTTGAATAGCTGGAGCCCAATAAAAAGTTTCAGGCTTGCATTTTCGGCTGACTCCTGTTTTGAGCTTGTCGACCGACAACTTCATTTTGATGAACTGACTGTAACAATATTTTTGATGACGTCGTGTTCAAGCTATTGAAGGTGGTCTACAAGCATCCGGTTTGAGGGCTGAAGCAGCCTCACAAACTTCGCACTCAACTAATGTCGAGTGAGTTGAATCAGCCTCAAAGCTTGCACTCAACTAATTATGTCCCAACTATTATTCAACTGAACTGAAATAACCGGTTATTTCACAAACTCATTCTTCTATGATATTTTTATAATGCCTTTAAACATTCCAAGTTATGATGATGCTTTGTCCAAGGCATTGTAGCACGTGAAAAAAGCAAAACAAGAAAAAGGATGTGCACTGCTGGGTTGTCTACAAATGCACACAGACATAACCAACTATTTTGTCTTGGATCAACAATTCAATTGATGACTATTAATACATCTAGTCCTCAGCTAAAAATCCTCATGTTTAAAACATAATACAATATCCTTTCCTATAAGTACAAAGATGGCCACCGAGACCGATCTTCTTTGAAAAAGTCCTCAACTACATCCTTTTAACATGAAGATGGCTAAAGAGCCCAGTCTTCACTTTTAAAATTCCTACGTTAATCATTCCTATGAACACGAAGATGGCTAAGGAGTCCAGTCTTCGCTTTAAAAATTCCTCCATTAATCATTCCTATAAACACGAAGATGGCTAAGGAGTCCAGTCTTCGATTTTAAAAGTCCTCCATTAATCCTTCCTATAAACACGAAGATGGCTAAAGAGTCCAGTCTTTGCTTTTGAAAAGTCCTAAGCTAAACATAGTAAAGTCATCAATTAAATGTGTTTTCTCCGCAACTATTTAGTTGGTCTGCAAGTACAAATGTTGATTAGTGTGCGTTGCATCACGAGCGGCGATATTTCCTTTGATGGACAGGTTCTTATGTTCCTTGAGTGTGACTTAATTATTGTTACAAACCTTCCATCGGAATATAAATGAAGACGTCTAACACAGTTATACATCCTTATGAATTTCTTTTTTAAGCACTCAAAGAATGATTTCACTGAGAATCGCAAATACATTTTGATCACCACATTAAGTGCAGAGATGAAAAATCTGCGAATTATCACATATTTGTACACAAACGTTTGTAGATATCCTCATCACAATTAAATAGAGATGTTTCGAAACATCACTGGTTACATCGCTTCACAATGTCTCAGTGGATGAGAGATGAGCGTGATACAAACGACACAAATCCCAACTGTTCCTGCACAATCATATACATATGATGGCTTCTATTTTCATCCTTTTTTTTTTTAACATTTGTTTTGCAAACGTGCATCAGTTGAATAGCTGGAGCCCAATAAAAAGTTTCAGGCTTGCATTTTCGGCTGACTCCTGTTTTGAGCTTGTCGACCGACAACTTCATTTTGATGAACTGACTGTAACAATATTTTTGATGACGTCGTGTTCAAGCTATTGAAGGTGGTCTACAAGCATCCGGTTTGAGGGCTGAAGCAGCCTCACAAACTTCGCACTCAACTAATGTCGAGTGAGTTGAATCAGCCTCAAAGCTTGCACTCAACTAATTATGTCCCAACTATTATTCAACTGAACTGAAATAACCGGTTATTTCACAAACTCATTCTTCTATGATATTTTTATAATGCCTTTAAACATTCCAAGTTATGATGATGCTTTGTCCAAGGCATTGTAGCACGTGAAAAAAGCAAAACAAGAAAAAGGATGTGCACTGCTGGGTTGTCTACAAATGCACACAGACATAACCAACTATTTTGTCTTGGATCAACAATTCAATTGATTGATGACTATTAATACATCTAGTCCTCAGCTAAAAATCCTCATGTTTAAAACATAATACAATATCCTTTCCTATAAGTACAAAGATGGCCACCGAGACCGATCTTCTTTGAAAAAGTCCTCAACTACATCCTTTTAACATGAAGATGGCTAAAGAGCCCAGTCTTCACTTTTAAAATTCCTATGTTAATCATTCCTATGAACACGAAGATGGCTAAGGAGTCCAGCCTTCGCTTTAAAAATTCCTCCATTAATCATTCCTATAAACACAAAGATGGCTAAGGAGTCCAGTCTTCGATTTTAAAAGTCCTCCATTAATCCTTCCTATGAACACGAAGATGGCTAAAGAGTCCAGTCTTCGCTTTTGAAAAGTCCTAAGCTAAACATAGTAAAGTCATCAATTAAATGTGTTTTCTCCGCAACTATTTAGTTGGTCTGCAAGTACAAATGTTGATTAGTGTGCGTTGCATCACGAGCGGCGATATTTCCTTTGATGGACAGGTTCTTATGTTCCTTGAGTGTGACTTAATTATTGTTACAAACCTTCCATCGGAATATAAATGAAGACGTCTAACACAGTTATACATCCTTATGAATTTCTTTTTTAAGCACTCAAAGAATGATTTCACTGGGAATCGCAAATACATTTTGATCACCACATTAAGTGCAGAGATGAAAAATCTGCGAATTATCACATATTTGTACACAAACGTTTGTAGATATCCTCATCACAATTAAATAGAGATGTTTCGAAACATCACTGGTTACATCGCTTCACAATGTCTCAGTGGATGAGAGATGAGCGTGATACAAACGACACAAATCCCAACTGTTCCTGCACAATCATATACATCTGATGGCTTCTATTTTCATCCTTTTTTTTTTAACATTTGTTTTGCAAACGTGCATCAGTTGAATAGCTGGAGCCCAATAAAAAGTTTCAGGCTTGCATTTTCGGCTGACTCCTGTTTTGAGCTTGTCGACCGACAACTTCATTTTGATGAACTGACTGTAACAATATTTTTGATGACGTCGTGTTCAAGCTATTGAAGGTGGTCTACAAGCATCCGGTTTGAGGGCTGAAGCAGCCTCACAAACTTCGCACTCAACTAATGTCGAGTGAGTTGAATCAGCCTCAAAGCTTGCACTCAACTAATTATGTCCCAACTATTATTCAACTGAACTGAAATAACCGGTTATTTCACAAACTCATTCTTCTATGATATTTTTATAATGCCTTTAAACATTCCAAGTTATGATGATGCTTTGTCCAAGGCATTGTAGCACGTGAAAAAAGCAAAACAAGAAAAAGGATGTGCACTGCTGGGTTGTCTACAAATGCACACAGACATAACCAACTATTTTGTCTTGGATCAACAATTCAATTGATGACTATTAATACATCTAGTCCTCAGCTAAAAATCCTCATGTTTAAAACATAATACAATATCCTTTCCTATAAGTACAAAGATGGCCACCGAGACCGATCTTCTTTGAAAAAGTCCTCAACTACATCCTTTTAACATGAAGATGGCTAAAGAGCCCAGTCTTCACTTTTAAAATTCCTACGTTAATCATTCCTATGAACACGAAGATGGCTAAGGAGTCCAGTCTTCGCTTTTAAAATTCCTCCATTAATCATTCCTATAAACACGAAGATGGCTAAGGAGTCCAGTCTTCGATTTTAAAAGTCCTCCATTAATCATTCCTATGAACACGAAGATGGCTAAAGAGTCCAGTCTTCGCTTTTGAAAAGTCCTAAGCTAAACATAGTAAAGTCATCAATTAAATGTGTTTTCTCCGCAACTATTTAGTTGGTCTGCAAGTACAAATGTTGATTAGTGTGCGTTGCATCACGAGCGGCGATATTTCCTTTGATGGACAGGTTCTTATGTTCCTTGAGTGTGACTTAATTATTGTTACAAACCTTCCATCGGAATATAAATGAAGACGTCTAACACAGTTATACATCCTTATGAATTTCTTTTTTAAGCACTCAAAGAATGATTTCACTGTGAATTGCAAACACATTTTGATCACCAGATTAAGTGTAGAGTCTCAATGAATGAGAGATGAGTGTGATACAAATGACAATCTCAAATGTTCCTGCACAATTATATACATGTAATGGATTAAATCTTTTTTTTTTTTTACATTTGTTTTGCGAATGTGCGTCAGTTGAATATCTGGAGCCAAATAAATAGATGCATCATGAGCGGCAACATTTCCTTTGGTGGAAACGTTCATACTGATTGTTCATTGAATGTGTTAGGGTTAGGATTTTTTGCATGCAATTGTATATCATATCACATGGAATAGTAGATTTTTTTTTTCACATTAACTCCCAACAATAGTAACTTGAATTATCCCAATCTCCAGTAACTTGAATCATCCCAATCTCCAAGTGGCAAAGTGAAAGTTGATGGTGATTCACAACTTTTCATTTTTGTGTTTGAATTCCATATTTAGAATACATTACTATTGAATTAATCCAAATGATAAAGAATCCAATTCCATTATTTGTTGAAATATATTTACATTTATACAGTTGGAATTATTTCAGAGCAATTCAGTTTTTCTGAAAAATTTAATAGGAACATCCACATATTTTAACTGAAATTAAAATGGTATATCACTAAGTTTAACAAATGAAAATTCAGTTTACTTTCATAACTAGACACTACTAAAACAAATACAATACAAATTTCTTTAACTAGACAGGTGAACTTGCAAGTTGTGTGTGAAGTTGTTATGTGTTTGTGAAGTAATTACTGACATCATAATATACAAAACAAATACAGGAACCATGCATACATATACAACATACAACTAATGCAGGATATTTAAAGTAACATGCACAAACAACATACAACTAATGCAGGATCATCACTTTACAAAAAAATAAATGCTGTGAAGTATAAGAATATTTCTTACCTTATTCTGACTATGGCTCCATTTGAAGAAATGGCAGATGAACTTTAGATAAAACATGTTGATCATTTGTAGATCGGTAGAATCTTTTCACAGTGAGAGAGATGTTTAATGTTCCTCCTGCAGCCTTGAAATGTTCATCCTTTTTCCTTGACCTCATGTTTAATAGACCATTTAGTCCCTACTTGATTTGAGAAAAACTCACTGTTTAACAGATATATATCACATCTAAATGCATTACCATATAATGCAGTATTGATAAAATAGTGCAACTAAATATTTTTTTCAAATAATTAATTTAAAAAATTTAAATCTAATGCAAACAAATAAATAAAAAACTTGAAAAACAGAACTAGTTTAAAAATACTTCAAATATCTTTAGTATAAGTACAAGTTTTAAAAATACCTAATTTCCCAAGTTGGCCTTATAAGCTGCTATATCTGGACTTTTCTTTAAAAACATTTTCAGAAAAAAAAAAAACACTATACAGATCTGGCTTTTGTTTTGTGCTTTCATTCTAAACTAGCTCTGATTGTCTGAAAGTTTAAGAAACTATTGCTAGGGTCCTAAAACATACAACAGAATTAGGCGCATAGTGTAAAAACAATGTATCCTAAAGAAGAAGCTCTTGGGTTACAGAGTAGAAAAATATTTATTACCTTGATCTGTAGATCAATAGATAAACTTATGGCAATCTAGGCATCAGTGGAGAATCAGTGCACAATGATTGAGCCACTAACCCACAGATCAGCAACATGTAGTGTGTGTCTTTAAAAAAAAAAACCTGAAATGTTGAAGCAAATTTACAAATTGAAAGAAAAATGGCAATAATATATTTAAAAGAAAAAAAAGGAAACACAGTAATTGCCTTGCCCATGTGTATAAATTTTTCTCCGTAATTATTTTCCACATTCTGACAGAATTGTTAATGCTTCAATTCCACCCTGTTATGATTAAACTTCAATAACATTTTTGTTTGTAATCAGAAAACGTTACCATTTTGGTATAGAATTATAGGACAATGCATGCTCTTTTTATATAATACAGTATACTTTCTAAAAACAAAAATATATAATAAATTGTCAACCTTACAAATCACAGGGTAAGTTATTATGAAAATGTATGCACTATTCAAACATTCTTACAGTAAATGTGAAGCAGCTCTTGCGTGATTAAGTACACCACTTTATAAAAGTTTATATTTTGGTCCTAATTGATTCCCTTTAGAAGAAAATGTATCTTATAAACCTAAAACTAGAGCAATATCTGAAAATTTGCTGGCCAAACAACCCATGGTTAACCATTGACCATAGAAACAGTTGAGCTTAACACTATCTGACCTATGATCAGATGGTCTGAAACAAGTACTCTAAAACTCTAGACATTGTGTTTTTATAATAGATTTTTTATATGTTATAACAAAATTATTTTTTTTCATTTTGCTAAAAGATATTTGACTGGTACACTAGAATTCAACTCACCTATTGTTCTTAGAGAATTACCTAAGTAACCTTGGACACAAACTTGATCTCCTTGGCCTTGGGCTGACATATCCAGACTCCTGAAGTGATTGAAGTACAGTAAAGTACTACCACTGCAAGAAAGGTGTACACACTGTTTGGCAGAGTGACTTGGCAATGAAGACTTGTATATCATAGGGGTGCATTGCTGATAGCTGGTACCCAGAAAACAGTTTAGATCACATTATCTTATTTGATTGACCTAAATTTTAAACTAATAAATGCCTTTTAACATTATATTAGTTATGATGATGCATTGTTCAAGGCTTAGTTATGCATCAAATAAAATTATCACTATAACAAGAAGGTTGTCTAGCAAACTAAATACCTATAGCTTTTATTATTTTTTTCTATAGTAAAATTTGTGTTGTGAATGAAAATAAAACTTTGTACTCACTGTGTAGCCATCTTCATAGTGAGAGAGATGAACTAGACACACCAAAC
Organism: Biomphalaria glabrata; assembly: GCF_947242115.1. Lineage (NCBI taxonomy): Eukaryota > Metazoa > Mollusca > Gastropoda > Planorbidae > Biomphalaria > Biomphalaria glabrata. Next base: position 1,297,524 of record NC_074714.1, on the reverse strand, counting down.
ATTTGTTAATATGTAGTACAGGATTATGCTAAACAAATCTGAAACTTGACCAAAACACTGAAAAATGGTAGAGAAATATGTATAAAAAGTTCTTTATTATTTTTAACATGCAATGATAAATTATTTTAGAATTAGCAGTCAAAGAAAAAAAAAGTAAGTCTTACTTAAGCCTTGAAAGCTTTAATTCATAAAAATGCCAACGAGAAAACTGTTATCTGATAGCAGATTACCAAGGAATATTTGTTGCTTGGTTGACAAATTGGTACTGTTGGCAGCAGAGAATGTGTGCTTGTTAAGATGATGATATATGGAAACAACATATACTGAGCTAGAATATCTCTTAAATACAATATCTCATGGTATTTAAAAAAAAGTTGTTTCTATGGAAACAATAGTTAATAATAATAATAATAATAATAATAATAATAATCTTTATTATCCGTAAGGAAATTTGTCTTACAATTTGTGCATTACACCAAACAAAAAACATTATAACTATAAGAAACCTAAGTGTACATTCACACCAGACGCACTCATAATTTCCAGCAAAGAAATAATAATGAATAATGAAAGCACAAATTGCATGTCGCCACAGTGCAGCGCCATTTTGAAAAAAATATAAGTATTACATAGTTTGACTAATTATGTTAAATAAAATATAAAGGAAAAATACTTGCCTTATAATTGGACTTCCCATGATGTTTACCTCTAGTTTCAATTACCTGGCCTGTCTATTTACAGCTTTGGCTATTTATCTCCCAAGCTAAAAGTTGAATCAATACTCAACATCTTGAACTATTTAAAAAAAAAGTGCAAGCTAAATAAATAATTTTATAATTACAGATTAAGAGGCAATTGTTATCATCTGAATTCAACCAGATATCAAATAGCAGAGCATTTAAGTAAATAAATTGCATCTAAAAAAAATTGCTTAAAAGTAATCACTATACACTATTCACATTTAAAAATAAGCATTACAATATTCATAATTTGCCTATCACTTCAGTATACATTATGTTAAAAAAAGGTAAATCCTTAACATTTAAATGAACTACTTGCCTTTGAAGCTCAATACACAGATGAATGGAAAGTATGTCCAGAATTCTTGATGGCTAGAGAACCACAAGAATGAAATAGGCTTGACTAAAAAAACTTCTGGATAAGCTTGCTACACTGCTTTTTCTTGTTCCCTATAACTTGTAGTTCTTTTCATTACTTACATCTGAGGAGCACTAAGCTGTACTCAGCATCTTAACCTGAAAGTTGTAATAAAATGTGTACAGGCAGATAAACACAAATACAAGTCTTAGTTAAGTGAGATTTTGACTAAACTTCATAATGAGATAATCCCCAATCGATCTAGCTCTCTAAATGTTAAAGTGAAGAAAATAAGTTTTATTGTTATGTATACATTTGAAACTAATTACCATAAGGCTAAGAGATAACAGAAAACATGTATTTTGAGATTTTGATAGGAAAATATTTAAACATTTTCAATTAGCATGCAAAAAAAAGCAACAAAAAAAAATGTAATTAAAATATACAAATACATAGAAAAAATATACTTGCTTTTATAGATCTGTAGTAAGAAACTGGTTCTTATTTAACATACATGAAAAGAACTTAAATTAAAAGTAGTTAAATGTAACATTAGAAAGGACCACTTGCCTTAAGAAAAATTTGGTACAAGCTTGCTACAATTCTGATTATTTGTGCTTTATAGTTCATAGTTCTCATAATCTGTATTCATGCTCCATTTCTAAATCACTCGGTTGTAAACTGCATTTGGAACTGAAAATGTTATAAAATATGAGAATGTGGATAGAATGTTATGGCTGCAAAGAGAAAGAGTTTGTTTTGAAAATACTGACTTTATTACCAAATTAGTAAGGCTAAACCTGAGTTTACCAATCTCAATAAATAATACATCAAGGTAAGGAGGCTTCTCTAACATGGATATATTTAAAACTAGTTACCAAAAACTAAGATAACAGAAAAGTATACGAAGTGTTATGTTAATATTAAAAACAAGTTTAATTAGCATGCAGTACAAAGTCAAAAAAACTATACTATTACTTACTGTGCTGCTCAATATCTATATATACCAATTGCCTGCCCATTCTTTATAAAGCAAGCATCAAAAGAAACTTAAGTCTAAATTACATAAATTATAGCATTTGAAGCAATGTCTTTGGAAAAGAAAAAAAACTTGATCATCTTATCTTCACTACTTTCCATCACAACACCCTCACCTGTTCTTTTGTTGGACTGTCGGGGCACCACACATGATCTGTTGACTGTCCTCCTTCACTTCACCCACAGGCTGTACACAATCTTGTTCTGAACATGTTTAATGTGACATGAAACTTGTGTTGAAGCTTTGGCTGCTAACAACAAAAAAAGTTTTATTTCATTATTTCATTATTTCAAGATGCTGTTTTTTTAATTACAAAATGTTCTATAAAATCAGAAAAAATTTTCTTTAAATGTTATATAAACATTGAAAACATTCTCAAATTGCATGCACAAAAAATAATAAAAAATAAAATAAAACTGAAACATAAAAAAAAATAAAAATACATGCCTTGCTAGATCAGTGTGTTCCACAGCTTTCCTGTTCTTAATAAACATACACCAAAAGAAACTATGAAATTAAATTTAAAATTTAAATTATATTGAAGAGATTACTTGCCTTAAATACAACTTTGTGGCATAGCATGTTTCAACTTCTGACCAGTTCCTCACAAGTGAAGGTTCTAATCCTCTGATAACTAGACATTGATCTGAAAATGTTCCAAAATTTAATTATGATAATGAATACATAAAACATTTATGCAGAGTTGTTGAGTTTAAGTCTGTTTGAAGATAAAATTTCAACTTAACCATTAAAACCATTTTTTTAAACTAGATCTATAAAATTTATATGAAGCTAAATGATTAATTATCTAACAATTATTCTGAAAATAATTTTATTTAAAAACATGCTCGATTTGCATGCAATAACACAAAAGGTAAAGCAACAAACAAACAAAAAGAATGAAACTTATAAAGACACTTGCTTTGCTGGATCAGCGGTTTCATCGCTTGCCCTTGCTTAGTAAAAACATTTTTATGACAATAACATTGAAGTCAGAATAGTTAAATTCTAGCTTTGTGAATGACTACTTGCCTTAAAGAATGCCGGCATCCTTGATTCACCATTTTTTTAAAAGTGTTTTCATTTCTTGTCTGTTTCTCAAAGGTAATAATTACTAGCAATCTTTATGATGTTCCCATTTTATATTTCAAAGAAGAGATCTGCGTTTTGATCTGAAAGAAAAAAAAATCTGGACAGTTAAAAATTATTTATTGCAACACTCCTGTTTAAAATATAATTGGTTGGTAAATTTTTTAGATCTAACTTATATTTCTAGCATAACAAGGCACCATCTTTAATACAAAGGACTGTGAGGGTAATGGATAAGTAGACAGTGTTTAATACAAAGGTTATGGATGTGTAGGCACCATCTTTAATACAAAGGACTGTGAAGGTTATGGATAAGTAGACACAGTCTTTAATACAAAAGTTATGGATAAGTAGACACAGTCTTTAATACAAAGGTTATGAATAAGTAGACACAGTCTTTAATACAAAGGTTATGGATGTGTAGGCACTTTCTTTTAAACAAAGGTTATGGATGTGTAGGCACTTTCTTTTAAACAAAGCTTATGGATAAGTGACACCATCTTTAATATGTAAGTTATGGATGAGTGACACCATCTTTAATATGTAGCGTATGGATGAGTGACTCCATCTTTAATACAAAGGTTATGGATGAGTGACACCATCTTTAATACAAAGGTTATGGATGTGTAGGCACCATCTTTAATACAAAGGTTATGGATGTGTAGGCACCATCTTTAATACAAAGGTTATGGATAAGTGACACCATCTTTAATACGTAGGTTATGGATGAGTGACACCATCTTTAAAATGTAGTTTGTGGATGAGTGACACCATCTTTAATACGTAGGTTATGGATGAGTGACACCATCTTTAATACGTATGTTATGGATGAGTGACACCATCTTTAATACATAGGTTGTGGATGAGTGACACCATCTTTAATAAGTATGTTATGGATGAGTGACACCATCTTTAATACATAGGTTGTGGATGAGTGACACCATCTTTAATACGTAGGTTATGGATGAGTGACACCATCTTAAATACAAAGGTTATGGATGAGTGACACCATCTTTAATACAAATGTTATGAATGTGTAGCCTGCAGTATTTCACATGACTATGCAGACCAAGTTGTCAATGCATATTTTGCCACAAATGGACAACTTAAGACCTAAAATCTAAACTAAGTAACTAGTTATGTTATTAAGGCAGCATTTTTCTTTTCACAAATAGTTAGGAACAACTTAAGACCTAAAATCTTAAGTAACTAGATTTTACTAGATCTAGTTATGTTATTAAGGCTGCATTTTTCTTATCGCAAATAGTTACGCTTCACAGTATCTTTTTTTGCTTGTTTACACATTTATCATTAAGATCTAGATCTAGAATGTTGTTTGTAAGCTATACAAGATCTAGCAAGACTAGATCTAGATATAATCTAAATTATTCTAAATCTACAGGTCAGCAAGCCTAACAAGGAATGAAAAAGAAATGTCCAAGTTTTGCATAATCTCTGAGCTGGTTTAAGTTTAAGCCCAAAAGCTGATTATTCAACTAGATCTATAGTTACAATGGCAACAACCCCCCTTAAGGATTACATTTTTGATAAGTTGTGCTGACAGCTATTTCTAGGACTAGATCTAAGCCAATCTTATCTAGAGCTAATCTAGATCTAGAGTTCTAGAGTCTTGATGATTAATAATAATACATCTAGATCTAGATCTAATCTAGATTCTAATGAGACTAATGTAGAGAGGTCCTATGACTATGTAGTCATGATAAATCTAGTTTACTGTAATAGAGTTAGATCTAGATATAATAGATCTAGATCAGGGCTGGCGAACCTATGGCACGCGTGCCCAAGGTGGCACGCGAAACGATCTTGTGTGGCACGCGACGACGATGATATTAAGAAATGTGTTTTTTTTGGAAAAATCACGGATATCTCAAATTACCATAATTAATAACGTTCAATTAATTCAGAGAACTGTAAATAATATGGAAGAAGCGCTAGTGGATCATATTCCATATAATTTGTTCATATGACTGTGTTTCATTTGGGGAGCATAGGGCATAATAGTTTTTTTCAAGACAGTTCATGTATTTGAACGAGATCTTTTTAGCTTGCGCCATTTTGTTGATACTGAAAACGTGTCGGTCTTACATCGATTGCTAGCGTTACCATCAATAAATTTTTATCAGAATAATTACCATAACCTGTCATTCTCAAAAATTAAAAAAAAGAAAACTAAATGAAGAAGACCTTTTCAAGAGTGGTGGACTGAAAGATTTGGAATGATTCACAGAGAAAACAAGGCCTTATGTACCATATATTTGGAAAGTGTTTGTCGGACATCATCAGTAAAACGTCATTATGAGTCCAATCACAGCTGGCTTTTAGGCAAAAGCGAGGATGAGCAAAAAGAACATATATCGCGTGAGTTTAAAAAAAGCGATTTCACAATCCAGTTCTTTTGTAAACTTTGTTAAAAAGTTCTTCTAACTTAGTGGCTGCAAGTTTTGAAGTTTCAAAAACTATAGCTAAGCATGGAAAACCTTTAAGTGACGGTGATTATAACAAGGAAGCAATGTTAGAATGTGCGTCTTATTTGTTTGAAGACTTTCAAAACAAGGATAAAGTCATTCAGAGAATAAAGGATTTGCCAATAAGCCGAAACACGGTTAAAGCGAGAGTTATGAAATTGCACGTTAATATTCAAGAACAAGTAAAGAAGAATATTAATGCATGTCAAGCCTATTCTATTTGCCTTGATGAAAGTACTGATGCGACATCGTCCGCTAGACTGGCCATCATTGCCAAATATAGCAAAGAAAATGAAATACACGAAGAACTAATAAAATTAGCAACTTTACCAACGACAACAACAGGTGCAGATATATGTCAAACTGTTGTGACTGAACTCAGAAATGCAGGTATAGATCTAAAAAAAAATAGTTTCTGTTACAACTGATGGTGCTCCAAGTATGACTGGAAAAGATGCAGGTTTCGTTACTTTGTTTACAGGACATGTTGGACACCCACTAAAAACTTTTCACTGCATTGTTCACCAACAAGCCCTATGTTCAAAAAACGGCTTAAAGGAACTTGAAGACATTATGAAATGTGTAACAGAAACCGTAAACTTCATTACTGAATTAGAGAAAATTTGAACAGCTGCTAAATGAAGTTCAGTCCAGTTACTTTGGCTTATTAATGTACAACAACGTACGATGGCTAAGCCGAGGTCACGTTCTGGAACGGTTTGTGGAATGCCTTGATGAAATTCGAATCTTTATGGATGATAACAAACAAAATTGTTCAGAATTGACAAATATTGACTGGCTTATCAGACTAATGTTTTTTACCGATTTTTCATCCCATTTAAATGAACTTAATACGAAGTTGCAAGGTTTCGGAAAATCTGTCGATCAGGCATTTGACATCTTGACAGCATTTGAGAAAAAGTTGAAGATTTACAAACGTGACATAGAGAAGGAAGAATTAAAATATTTTAACAAACTGAAGAAATTTTATGATGATTTAAAAGTTCATGATACTACCGGCAAAGATTATCAGACAAGATTATTTTTAGAGATAATTGACACAACTGCTGAACAATTTTCAATGCGTTTTGAACAATTTCGAAAATTCGAGTACACCTCCAAACTTATAAAATATCCAAATAGAAACTCTGGATTTGACCATGTTTTCTTGGATGGGATTACACGACTTTGAAATGCAACTTGTTGAGTTTCAGTCCAGCGCAATTTGGAGATAGAAATTTATTAACTTACGAATACGACTTGAATTAATTGAACGTGAACGGTTAAATGGATCATTAGAACCTCAGATATTAGCAGAAACTGAGATTCTTCATGTTTGGAATGACCTGCCTAAAACTTTCAATTCTCTGATAAAAGTAGCAACATCCATTCTGTCAATTTTCTTATGCGAATCTTTATTTTCTACAATGAATTATATTAATCAGATGCCAGAAGTTGCTTGACCGATGAACTAAGTGCGGCGTGTGTAACTTTGAAGAATACACGGTATACACCAGATATCAAACTGTTATCGTCTACCACACAACAGCAGAAGTCGCACTGATTGACCTGCCCTAAGACTTCAAATTTGTAGGTCAGGATAATAAAATTGAATAAACAAGTAATGTTACTAAGCTGTTTTTATACATGCAGTTAACTTACTGACATGGCTGTAGCACTTCTTTTATATAGAGGCGTCACTAGTAGACCTACTGGGCACGCAACAATCTTCATTGTTTTTAAATTGAAATTAATTGGCACTCGGACTGAGAAAGGTTCGCCAGCCCTGATCTAGATCTATATTCTATATAGCATAGCCATAGGATAGCATAGGCCAGGCATCCATATTAATATATATGATAGAGAAGACCACTAGACACTAGAGATAGAGATCTAGTAATAGTAGTATCTAGTAACTAGTAGAGATCTAGACTACAGATGAGCTGGTTACCCTAATAAAATTATTAATTATTCTAGTTTTGTGACTTTATCTAAAAATAAAAGGCCTTAATTAATGCCTATTAACTATTATTTTTTATAGATGATAATAGATCTAGTAGGCTATACTATTAAATTACTAGTAACTCTAGATCTAGTATAGTTATACTAGTTATAGAATAGATCTAGATCTAGATAAGATATCTATTATCTAGATTCTAGAATTCTAGATCTAGTCTATCATATTATAAAAGTTATTGAATCTTTGACAAAATTTATTACCATATCATAAAGTAAAGAAAATAGTTTGTTGCCAAAGCAAATAAATATTGACTAGATAATACGATGGTATGAGATCTATAATAGTTGGATGACACTGGAAACGAGATGACACAGATAGAACTAGATAAATAGGAGCGTACCGTTTGAATGCGCCACACGTGACTGAGCTCTGTTCACTTGACCACGGCAGTGACCCATCATATGATCATAGGCATCTGTGCCAAAACTTGATTTGATTAGATCTAACTAAAAGATGACCGATTGGTCAATTTTTCCGAGGCGTGAAATAGCTTGTTACATCCGGAACTAGATAGACCTACACGGTACACACTTTGACGTTTAGTTGCTATGAAACTATAGATCGCTTAAATTACTCTGACCCGTGACCCCTCAATACACATACACACAATCTACTAACCAGTGGTCGCCAAACTCGTCATCCAAAAGAGAGAAATATAAACAATACAAAATTGAAGTTTGATCAGAGTTAGCAGCCCTGAAGACATTTTTATTGCAATAATTAGGTTTAAAAGTACAATCTCGCGCCAACCGCTACCTTTGTCTTAGGTTGGGGGGCCTAAAACTTAGTATTATACCAGGGCCGGATTTACCTAGCCTATAGGCAACACATGTTAGGATTAGGGTTAGCGTCCCTAACCCTCAAAAGCTACGGTCTGCGGGCTTTTTCTGTGCACGGCCTAAAAATTTGGAACTCACTTCCCATTGATCTCAGACAACCTGCTTCGGTACACTACATTCAAGAAGAACATTAAGACCTATCTGTTTAAAACTTTTTTAGATTAGTTTGTCATTTTATGTTTGTAATGTTATCACAGCGCCTTGAGCCTACATTTTTTTTTTGCTAATTAACAGCGCTTTATAAATAAAATTATTATTATTATATAGAGCCCCAAAACATATTTAGCAATCACATAATCAGGACTTGGCCGGCTAGGGTTTAATTTGTGTTGTTTTATTCTCTGCGCACTACGCGGCACATCCGAGCAACAGTGTCTCTTTGCCTGTGTGCTGTTGTCAAAGACTGTGTTTACGTCATCTCTTAGCGTCCTTGGCTACCGATGGACGATTGTTCAGCATGGCACAGAGGCTGTTTGTGGTATTGTACCTTTGTAGGAACGAGATCTACCTTTAAGGTGTGAGCTAATGATTCGACAAGGTTCAATATTTTGCTGAGTGATTCGCTAGACTTGCCAAGGTGTGTTGAATTTATGTTGGCCGTGTAGATTGGAAGTTGTGTGAAGAGATAATAATAAATGTAGCTTTTATATAGTGCTACCTTCATGCTTGTAAACACAACCCTACTCGAGTCGGGTGTCGAACCTCGAGCCCCCTTCATGGGTAGCCAAGCCAAGATAAGTTCAAGCGTACTTAGCCTCTCGACCACGCTTCCCAGATGTGACGACATATTCGATGATTAAATCGCAAAGTGTTGCGTAATAACATGACTTATGTCACTCAATTATTCTAAAATGTTTTACACGTTTCGGATGTTCCTTCAGAGTAGAAGATAATTTACTTCCTAGTCCAAACCTTAGCCAGGAAGACGGGAGCGGGCGGGGTTTGAACACGGGACCATCGAGAAGTGCGAACGACAGTCCAGCGCGCATACCGCACGACCAGGCAGCCATCCTCGTAAATAATCCCCCATCGTAAATTATCATTCCATCAAATATTGACTATCTTCGTTATCTGTGCACACTGAATAGTGAATACTCAAGAAGATTTTTAAAAAATTCTATTTCTCTCTCTCTCCCCCCCCCCTCCCCTCTCCTTCTCTCGGGCGTAACAAAGATCCCCCCCCCCCCCGGGCGCTATAAAGGTCAAATGAGGCGCCATTTTGATCGAGCTGACAGAGAAAAACAACTGCCAAAAAAGAACACATTTGATTGGAGTAGCACAATGATCGAAATCACTCAGAAGGCTAAAAAGTAAAGTAGCAATAATACATAACACTAGCTGTACCATAATTTACAAACACGAAAGGTCATCTGTCGTCATCGAGAAGTACATAGAAGTCTAACTTATACAGCGCTGGTTGTTAGTGTGTACGTGTTCCGTGTGTGAATGGTGTTCGTATTTGCATCTATATTGTTAATGTTACAGTAGTTGCTCTTCATTTGTGTCTGTGGGGAAAAAAAAAGAGGGCGCGAGTCAACATCTACGAAATAGAGACGGAGGTCGGTCTGCACGACTGGTTTAAAGTAGAGATGGGAATCGAACCCAACTTTTAAAGTTCGGGTTCGGTTCGGTTCGGTCAGATTTAAGTTCGAGTTCGGTTCGGTTCGATGACGAGTATAGTTCGGGTTCGGTTCGGTTCGGTCAGGTCTAAAGTTCGGGTTCGGTTCGGTTCGAAGCTATGAAATTATGTAATAGCAAAATTAAGTTATAAGGTTTAATGCAATTTATTAGTTAAAACTTTTTTATTTGAATTTTTACATGAAACAAATACTTTGCGATATATAATAGGCCTATGGGCAATACTTTTTCCAAAATAATGTTGCCTACATACATTTAAAGCGTTGTAAAAATTTCTTAATGGAGATAGAAATGAAAATGCGGCAGGTTTTCGCTCAAGTCGGCAAGTGGTTTAATTCAGGGCGTGACTCGGCGCTAAGCGAATTTTTTAAAAAGGCTAATATCGATGTGCTTTCTTTCAGAAAGCACTATTCATCATAATAAAAAAAAGTCGAGGGCCATATTAAATCTAATAATAAAGAGGCAGACCTGGCCAATAGAATTATGCAAGGGACATTCTAGGTAGGCCTACATATTGCGCACGTACTTCTATAATGGGCGTGATCTTTTTAAACAAATATTCTTCGTGTAAAGACGTCTCTATCGAGGATTTTTTTTCACACATAAGTCGTCACTATTATAAATTGCAATATACGGAAGAAATTCGACTATTCTGAGACAAAAAATGCAGAAGAATCACACTAGCGGAGATGTTTTAAAAAGTTTTCTTCAAAACGTTTTGACCCATATACGCGCCTAGCAAAAAGCAGTCTTCAGTTGACAAGGACTTATTAGAAGATAAAATGACATCTCCACTTAATATATTTTAATTTTTAAACATGTAATTATACTAATATTCAGATAAGTTACACTAAAAATAAAACTTTTTTTTTCGATGCCCTCTCTCTTTGTTAGTTGGTTGTTGGTTTGTCGCTTACAAACAGCTAGTACAATTGAACCAATATAGGCGTTTTATATTTTTACCGGTAAGGACAGTATAGATGGACTTCTTATGGTCCGACAGTTATGCTGGGCAGGGCACGTATCCCGTATGGGAGACAAACGTATGCCAAAGGCAGTCTTTTTGTTTTGGTGAGCTAAAAGGTGGTCGACGTTACAGAGGCGCCCCACGAAAACGCTTCAAAGACCAGCTTAGGCGTCAACTTTGCTTAGCTGACATAGAAGAGAGCACCTGGTTGCATGCGGCCTTAGAACGAGTCAGTTGGAGTTCACTCCCGAAGGCCGCGGGATACACATTTTAGATCAAAAGAAAATCCGCTGCCGAGGACAAACGCAGACGCGAAAAGAAAATCTAAATCGACCACCTGCGAACAGTGGTTATGCTTGCCCTGGATGTGGCAAAATATGTAGGTCACAGCTGGGCAAGCGCAGCCATGGGAAAAACTGCATTCCTCACTAATCTTCGACTCGAAGACAAGCCTTATAATAATATATAAACTTAATAAACTTTAAAATAAAGTTCTTATGTGAACAACTCAATATAACCTAACTCACTAACTGTTATTACAATATTCACATATTTAATTTGAGATAGAGATGTAATATTAATGAAATATACTGATATTTAAACAAAATCTAAGTCACCACAAAACAACGTCTTTACTCTTTCATGTCTCAAGATTGTTAGCCGTTTCACATTTGCATTACGCTAATTTCAACATCTTTAATGCATAAACACCAATCAATCGCTTAACCTCTTCTTACCGCCACCAGAAAACACACACACACACTCTATGACACCCCTTTTTGTCAAGAAGTTGCGTCTCCCCATCCCCCTATTCAAGGTACTAACCATCCCCACCCACGGGAGAGGACCCAAAGTTTGAGAAACTCTGCATTAAAAATACTGATGATCAATAATGCAAAACAGAATAATAATAAAAATATTCAGGGGCGTAGATAGGAATTTTTCAGCATTTGGGGGCCCGGGAGGGGCTGGACATCTTTGGGGGCCCCTGCATTTTGCGTAATATTGAATATTTATTGTACAAAAACACTAATTTGGGGCCCCCCTCAAGTGGGGGCTCGGGGGGATTTTACATTTCTCCCCCTCCTCCCCCACCCTTTCTACGCCACTGATAATATTCCAATATGGAATACTTCACAATTTTGTAAAAATAAATCACTTAATAGAAGATAATTAAAATTTATTTTAAACTAGAACACAAATGAACTTATTGTAGATATCTACACTCTCTAATCGGCAAAAAATATTCTACTCTCAACTAACAGCCATCTCAAATAAAAGTGACAATATTTTAATGTTGACTTTCTACTTACTAGGATCTTGAATCTAGATCTAGATCTAATTAGAGGGCGACTATTCGACTCAAAACCAATATTGCAAACAGCCCGCGAAAATTCAAGGTTAGGGGGAGAGTCGGCACGTACGGAAAAACCCATGGGAATCAAAGCGCGACGCTTTTTTTTTTTTTCAAAATACCACCACCCCCTCCCAAGTTTTCAAAGTATAATTTAATCATTAGAATTTAAATAAAATATTTAAGTAATTATTTTTTTAAACACAAAATATAAAAAAGGGATGCAAAAATTGCAAAATTAGTTCGGTTAAGAAAAGGAGGGTTCGTTCGGTTCGGTTCGTACCAAGCAGTTTTAAAGTTCGGGTTCGGTTCGGTTCGGTCATAAGTGAGGTTCGAGTTCGGTTCGTTCGGTTCGGGTTCGGTTCGTTTCCCATCTCTAGTTTAAAGTCCCCGAGATTGTGGGCGCCTAGCTGGATCTCAGAGTTCAAGGTCAGGTCTAAACTTGTATCAACTGCATGTTATAATAAATGGATAAAATAACTAATACAACAAAAGAAATCTTTTTTTTTTTAAACTGAATATGCCTAACTACTCAATGGTTGCCAACATGCGTTCTCTCCCTTGTTTTTTTAGTATTAAAAAAAAATAAGTATCCTTTCAGACCTCACCATTTGTAGGTCAAATGATGTGAAGGCCATCTGTTTTCAGGGCCGGATTTAAGGGAGATTATGCCGGGCTACAGCCTCTATAAAAAATAAAAATAAAACCGAATTATGACGGGTCAGTACGTTTTTTTTTATTTTTTTTTTGTTAAACATTTATTCGCATTTTTACCACCTACACTTTAAATCTTACGTCGGCTGGCAACATTGTCGTGATTAAGAAGTGCCCGCTTGTCGCATGCTCATGAGTCATTAATAATAATAATATCCCTCATAATATGTACAAGTAGCTCCGAATTTACGGCAGTGCGACTACCAAAAGCCTTACCGTCCACAAACTCAAGACTATGGGCCTACACTTTTTAAAACTAAAATATGCGTTTTAAAAAAATGGTTTTTAAAATGAGATTTAATGTAAAAGTAGGCCTACTATTTCTCTCTTCTAAAATATGGCATCCTTTTGGATATAAAAGTACCGGTAGTTATTTATATTAATCATAAGTGGGTCTTTTTAAAGGTTTTCGAAAAAGTGTAGGTGCCTTAACAAAATCCTGCCCCAGGGCCTACACATATTTTAAATCCGGCCCTGTCTATTTCAATAGCCGACGCTTAACGATAGTGCCATGTGGCCAGCACAGCGACCAACCTCCCCACCAGGTACCCATTAGTAGCATTAGAGTAGTGTAGACACAGGCGTCATAATTATCACGAACTTAAAAATACCAGTCTTTAGAAATTCTTGCTGAGAACCCTTGGAAGCCAAGTGCTTCACCACACAGGTACTTATCCCCCCTTGGAGTTTTTAGAGCGGATAAAACAAAATGGAGTTGGGGGTGGTAGCTCTTAGCGCACCCACCCACCTTCCCCTGTGTCCACCAACTGACATTTATACTGTTACGAAGTGTCCAGTTCGGTTGACTCATCGAACAGCTCCGTGTTAGTCTCACATTTCGTCCCGCGCCACAGACGTCTGCCAGTCTACCATCACAACAGTCTATGGCAGGGGTTCTCAACCTGTGGGTCGCGACCCCCCTTGGGGGGTCGATCGACGATTTGCCAGGGGGTCGCCTAAGACCATCGAAAATATGGATTGTTACTGTCTACTCTTCTATTGCTGTATGTGTGTGTTAGAGGGGAGGGGGGTCGCATCAGAGTGGGAGATAGTAAAAAGGGGTCGCCGAGCATAGAAGATTGAGAACCGCTGGTTTATTACGTAATCTTCTCTGCTTGAGATTTTTTTTTCTGGTTGCGCTACATCGAAGAAGGCGCAAGTCACGGAGAGTTCATAAGGTTGTCTTTCCCGAGCGGGTCCTTCGCGATCAGTGCAGAAGTCGGCTCAGTGCAAAACATCGTGATTTAATATAGACCACGGCGACTCGTGCCAATAAGTTAATGGTCTTACCCAGTGCTTTTTATTTTTGTAAAAAGAAAATAGATGCCGGCACTCAGTGATGGATTGCCTTACTTTTAACTATTTATATAAATTAATAATAAACGTTAAAATACAAGAAAAGCAATTTTTTGCCCACATTAAAAAAGGTGCCGGTACGCCGTAGCAGTGAATACCGTCAAAAAAAAAAGTAATGGTCATACCATATCGCCTCCTTTCCCAAAATAAACTATTCCAAATCAAATCAAAATAAACTATTCCAAATCAAATAATCTTTTACCTACAATCACTTACACCCGTGTACAAATCGATTTTAAAAACATCAAAACCCGAAGTACAGTCCATCCAGTCATGGTCTGACGACGCTGTTTTACAGCCACAAAGTTGCCTGGAGCAAACAGATTGGGATATGTTTGTAAACAACTGCCCAGACAGATGAACTTACCACAACTGTTAATTTGTACATCCAGTTCTGTGGAAACTATAATTATATCAAACAAGAAAATTAAAACATTCAGTAATAATAGACCCTGTATGACTAACATAAAAACAAAACAAAACATTCTGTCATCGAGAATTCATATAAGTCTATTTATAAAGCGCTGGTTATGAGTGTGTATGTGTTTTTCGTGTGTGAATGTTGTTCGTATGTGCATCTATATTGTTATTGTACAGGAGTTACGCTGAGGGTGTCAATTGTAGTCAAACTGAATTTCCATTTGATTGGATCATTAAATTTATCTTACATATTATAAACGTTACTTCAAAAAGGAAAATAATTACGTCATATCACGTGTCAATCTAGTACCAAGTGTCTGCACTCAACCCCGCAACGTGTCATACAGCCCAAAAGTATCTCCGTGCTTCAGCACAGCCATCGCGTGTGTCCATTAGCGCACGAGTTTCTCGTCAAAATAATGCCAACATTGGCAAGACTGCACTGGGTCGGAAATAAGGAAATTAATTCAAGTCATTATAATAGGTTAATGAATGCCTGCTGACCACAAGTCCTCAGTACTTGCAAAGTCCTTTCTTCAGAGAACAGTACCAGGAAAAAGAAGAGGCAGACAGAGAAAGCGATTAGAAAACAACTTTAAAGAATGGAAGGGGCCTGTCTTTGAAAGAGATTCTATTCAAAGCAAAGGATAGACAGGGATGGAGGAAGACGGTTGAGCGATCATGAGTGGTGCCCCAACGGGCTAACAGACCAAGGGATAGGTGGAAGTCAATAAAGGCGCCACGACAAATAGTACAGAGACAGCTGGTTCAATGACAACCGAGTTAATTTTCGAATCCCCACGGCCTTAAAGACCAACTGAAGAGGTTTTGGGGTCAGACGCGGAAACCGGTGTTATACTTTTTTTTAGATTCATAATGCTTAAAAAAACATACATACGAAATTTTAGACATATATTCTTTGTAATTATTTAGATATAAGCAATTTAATGTGAGTTTTAGGGACTATTAAATTTCACAATCTCGAAGCCATTCGAGATCAGTATTTCCCAGGCAACCAAGGTCGATGACGTAGTTTAAGGGAAATTAGGTCAAATTTTTCAGTTTATGGCTTAGCGTATTTCCCTATTCCTTTTTACAGGAATGCTAGTTTCTAAAAACAAAGGCGACTAAAACACGCCAATTTATAAAAAGTGGATGTTAGAGTTGGGGAAATTATGTCAAATCACGCAATTTATGGCTTTGCATGTTAGATCTACTGTTTGTCGGCGTATTCTTGATCTAGTCAAGCGAACAGCGTTTCACCCCACGCAGTACCGCGAGCCTCAGTTCACATGTTTCGTTTTAGTCAAGTTACGCAATTTATGGCTTATGTTACTGCTTCAGGCTTATTCTAGTTCTAGATCTACTGCTTTTGATCAAGAGCAGAGTTCTTTTCTCAGATCATTAATGATGTACGAAGTAGACCTAAATTTAGATCTAAATCCAATTAGATGAAGTCTAGATCTAGTAGTAGTATTGGATATTTAGAGATAAGACCTATCTATTTAGACTGATCCGATCGAGGTGCTGGGCCTAGATCTAGAAAAACAAAGTTTAAAATTATATACTCTATCTATACACTTAGTGATTATTAACCTATAGTCGTCCCTAAATAGGCCCAACATGGGAAAAAAACAATTATTACAATGTGAATGTTGAGCTCATTCAATGTAGTCATTGTAGTATACGATTATATTTAGTTTGAATCTAGAGTCACAACCCCGTACAACACTAGGCAAATAGCTTTAACTTAAACCTTAACTTAGACTTAAAAGTAGTCTGATTTAGATCTACTAGTAAAAAAAGTACTAGATCTAAATTTCTAAAAACTAATCTATAAGGCAAAAATTAGACCTAGATCTACCAATTCTATAATATTATTAATATACGAAATATGAATTTTATTACACTCTTATTTAAATATATACGTACCGTATATTCGGGCCTATATACTTACATAGTTCTATAAATATATATCTAAAAATTTAAGAGTTTTCATTTATCTCACGCTTGACTCATTTGTTGATTGGAATAGAATCATTAGATAGTTAAGTTAGCAAGTTAATCTGTAACTGTAGGTAACAAAGTTTTAAATTGTGTTTAGACTATAAATGAAAGAGATTATCCTACTGGAGAAGGAGTTGTTGTTTTTTTCTTTTCTCTGAGAAGTCAGGGAAGTGGAAAATAAATTATAGTATCAATATAATGTTAAGTAATGCATATAGGCTACTGTTGATGTAATTATGCAACTCATTTTATTAAATTTTAGTAACCCAATTATTGCCAGTTAATCACTGAATATATATATATTTTTTATTGTTATTAAAAAATGCAGAGCTATTCATAATTTAAAGTGTTTAATAAATAAGGCTGGCAGTCGAGCCGAAAGATTAATGAGAAATGCAGTATTTTCCATGGCTACGCAGCCCCAGCTGCTAACTAGATATTTTGCCGCGTCCAGCGAAGACATAACCATATTCAGCTGGTGGTCAATTTAAATGTTCTTTACGACGTCTACGTCTTCCCTCATCAGTGGATTTTCTTTTGGCCTCTAATATGTATTCCACGTTGCAATTTCTAATAAATAGCATCATTCGAAGAATGAGATCCAACTTATTTTTAAAAAATGTAACCCCTTTACAGATCAAGTCATCATTGCAATGGACATTCAGATCTGCATTAACATAAAAATGATCAAAATTTGAATAGGTTTCGAAACGCAGAAAGTTGTGTGGTTTGCATTCCGAACTGTCTTCTCTGTGGTCTCAGGTTCAAACATTGACCACTGCCTTGGTAGAAATGTTAGCGGAAGCAGATAGGCGAACAGCGGGTAGTGAGCCTCGCTTCTGTCCGTTTTTTGTGTCGTTGTTATTTGGGGGGGGGGGGGGGGGGTTGGTGTTTTTTTTAATGTTTTTTTTTTAATGTTTTTGTTATGATATTTTTTTTTCAGTGTTTTCCAGTGCCTAAAGAGCCCCGCCACAAAGAGAATCTTTCGTCCCCTTCAGCCCATTGTACAAATATTCGTGCCCCTAATGCTATCTTCATTTTTTTTTTAAATACAATTTTGTAGAAACAAAGGGAGGATACTAGAATCAAAGCATACCAAACGACGAGAGAGAGGAAGAGAAACACAAAGACAGAAAGAAAAAATTAGAGACGTCGACATTGTGTTGATGTGTATGTGTTTGTATGTAGAGTTATTCCCCTTGGTAAGAAAGCTCCTATTGTTGTGTGTGTTACGTGTGATATTAAAGAGTTTGATGTACCCAGCGTCTAGTGTTAGCGCGGCATCTTCGACACGGAGGTCACAGTTAGCGTCGCAGGTATAGAACATCTTAATCGACCACCGGCGGACAATGGTTATGCTTGCCTTGGATGTAGTAAAATATGTAGGTCACGGCTGGGACTCCATAGCCACGAGAAATGTTGCATTCCTCATTAATCTTCGGACTCCAAAACAAGCTTTATTATTATTATTATTATTATTAGTTAAGCTAACATGAGAGGGAAAGAGAAAAATATAGAGAGGAAAACAGAAAAAATGAGAGAGAGAGAAAAAGAAAGATATAAAAAGATATAGACTTGTTGACATTGTATTTATGTGTATGTGTTTGTATGAAGAGTTAGTCCCCATGGTAAGAAAGTTCATACTGTGTTGTATGTAACCTGTGTTTTAGAGAGTGTGTTATGAAAGAGTCTGGTGTATCCAGCATGTTGTGTTCTTAAGTGCTTTATTAGGCTAATGAGTGTATCATTATTTTAAAGAAAGAGAGGGAAAGAGAAAAATAGAGATAGAAAGAGAAAGATAGCGAGAAAGAGATCGGAGCCCCGCCACAAAGAGAATCTTTCGTCATCTTCAGCTCATCAAACAAATATTCGTGCCCCTAAAGACACTCGATCAGGGCCTCATCCAATGCTAAAGTCGTCTCTGAAGACTGGCCACCCTTGAGAAATAAAATACCATGTTTTAATTACTTTTTTTAAAGATTAGAAGTAGTAATACCATCTTCCAATAGAACTAGACCGTTGCAATAGGACGAATCATAAAGATAGAAAGTGTCCATTTCGTACACCAAAAATAGGTGATTCTTTTCATTACCTGCTGGTCTGTGAGCATTTTAAACAACACAGACTAAGGTTGGTAAAAAAAAGAAAATATTATTCCAGGCCCAACGTTGAAAAATTAGCTGAACTGTTAAATTCTAAATCTGTAAAAAAAAAACTTTAAAAAAAATATTGGTTTATTCATAAAGTTAATTCTGCCTTTTTTCGAAGCTAAATCTTACTATAGAATGTTATATTGTTATTTTAATATATAAGTTTATTAAATTATTGACATCATTATTCTCATATTGTGTGTTGCTATGTCTATGGCTTAGAATGTAATTGGGTTCTAGATGACAATTTCACTGTTTCGCGGTTTGCGCGCTGGACTGTCGTTCGGATTTATCGACGGTCGATGGTTCAAACCCTGCCCGCTCCCATCCCCCGTCGTCTTGCGGGAGGTTTGGACTAGGAAGTAAACTATCTTCAACTCTGAAGGAACATCTGAAACATGTAAAACAAAACATTTTACAAACATTGTGAATCACGTGATCTGATAGTTGCGGTATTGTTGTTCATTATTACTGTTGTAATTATAATTTAAATTACCGATTTCATTATTACTAGTCGACCGGCGGCGTAGCATACGCCGCTATTTTGCAGGGCCGAACTTAGGCCACTGCAACCTATGCGACCACAGTGGGACACGCACTTTTATAGGACCCGCGCTAATTTTAGGTGTATAAATTATTAAATTAAACCATTTTATAACTTATAACAGATTTCTCTCGGCCTCCTGACGATTTAACAGGAGGTCCTGGAAATATTCTGAAATTGCAAAATATACCTACGAAAAAGTCCTGGAAATATCCTGAAATTATTAAAATCTTTTGAAAACTTATACAAATCTCATGTAATATATAGACGAATATTGTCATTTTGGGGTGTCATTCAATATGGAAAAAGCCAATCCTACGCACGATAAAAAAACGGCATTATGCAATACCCGCAATTGTGGAATCTAGTGAAATAAGCTTCTCGCGCCTCAAACTAATGAAGAATTACTTGAGATCAACAATTCTCGTAGATAGGTTGAAACATTTGGTAATTCTTGCTATTGAGCGTGATCTATGTAGGAAATAGAATTTTTATGATAGACTGTATATGACTTCGCTACACGCAAGGCTCGGAAAGTAATTCTGTACGTAGTAAAGAATGAATAAAAATGCAAAGACGAATTTATTTTCTAATACAAACTCTTAATTTTCACTTACTATCCGTATCCCTACCCAAACTTGGCCCCGCGAAATCCGTTTCGCATAGGTCTCTACAATGGTTAAGTCCGGCTCTGCTATTTAGAGACGGATGAATGGTACTTCACCCCCCCCCCCTTTTTTTTTTTTTTTTTTTTTTGTGCCTCTAGACTCTAGGATAACTCCCTCCGTCCAACTTGCAAAAATAAAAGAGTGATCTTTCCATGGTGTCCTAATTTTAACTCTTGAGCGTGCTCTGTCGCCTCGATAGTTACTACAGAGTAGATTACTCCCCCCCCCCCCCCCACCTTTTTTTAACGTGAGGTAGAAATTTAAAAAAAAGTGATATTTCAACGGTCCGGCTCTGCTATTTTGTGACAACGTGTTAACCCCCAACCCCCTTGTTTTCTCGTGGAATATCCGCAGAGATAAGAGAGTGATCTTTCCTTTACTTTTATACTATTTAGGGAAGAGGAGAATTATATATATATATATTACTTTTCATTTATCTTAATCTTGATCATGTGTATGTTGAAGTTTTTTATTTTAATTGACTGCTTCAGTAGCACTTGTGTTTAGCGACGAAACAAATCACATTATTAAATTGTTCAAAAAAATAATTTATTCTTGTAGTAATGCAATGTTTATTTTTTTTAATAAGAAAAAGAAATGTAATATACATATATTTATGATCCCCCCCCCCCAAAAGGATTGTAGTAGCAAAGGGAGGATACTAGGATCAATCCATAATTCGTGGATTATTTACCCTGTCTATTTACAGTGTTTAACTAATCTCCATCGTGTGAAGATCAACATGTTTAAGAGAGTCTCAATTTTAGAATAATTTTGTTTCAAATCATGTTGCTATTGATGTCTAGATGACACACAGTACAGTAACTGTTAATAATTATTGTTTAAATAAAAAAAAAATCAGAAATTGTATAAATGATGTCATGCATTTTTAATTTTTCTTTTTTTCTTCTTTTCTTTCATTCTAAAGAGAAAAATAATTAGGCAGTACGAGGATCGAACCCACACGCTGTAGCATGACGCTATAATAACTTAGTTAACCAGCCATACTACTAAAAAGTAAAAAGTAGTTACCCATTCAGACCATGCGGTTTATAGGGAAGATGATGTTCAGGTCATCTATATCTTAAGCCAACGGTTTACGAGAGAGTCATGTGGCCAGCAAAACGATCAGCCTCTACTTCCCTCAACTAGAGTCATTAGAGTTGGGTGGACTCTGAATGCAGAACTAGAGAGAAGGATCCTAGCAATGGAATTGAGATGCTACTAAAAGATCCTAGGTATCACATACAAAGACCTCATCACAAATGAAGAGATTAGGATTAGCACTGCGAATGGACCCCACGATAACTTGCTAACTACTTTCAATAAAACGCAAACTAAAACTCTATGGCCATATCACAATATCCTCAGGGCTTGTAAATGCCTTCCTTCAGGGAAAAGTACCAGGTAAAAAAAAAGAAGAAACAGATGGAGAAAGAAGAAGGCAACATCAAAGAATGGACGTGCTTGTCATTGAAAGAGATTTTATCCAAGGCAAAAACAGAGACGATCTATTGGTCTAAACTGGGTCAAAGGTTGTGATGAAGCAGGTCAAGGTTGAGGTCTTCTATAACGATTAACTCGATTAACTACCCACTTTTAGACTTTGCGGTCTACATGGCAGATGATATAGAGATTATTTTTCTTTGACAAACGGTTAACGAACGAATGAGTGTGTCATGTGGCTGACAAACGATCAACAGCCTAAATTTATCCCAGCAAATGTCAGGTACCTATTATAGTTGGATGGACTCATAGGTGTGCTAATATTAGAAGATATTACGTCATTGTTTGTTGTTTATTTTTTTATGCGAAAGCAAAGAATCGGACGGAAATAAAAGTTAGTTATATATGTCTACCTTGATAAAGACAGTCTCGTTATTATCATTATTAATTAGTAACGTCTACAGTAATATATTATGAATCTGTGACAACAGAACAATAGGTGTCCTAAAAAATCCCGAAATTCAAAAACCAAGCCTTCACCGAGATTCGAACCTGAGACCACTCATCCCCCACGGCCACATAGTAGGCCTATTTTTTAAAAGAAATCGTTAAATTGTCTGTGCTGGATCAACTATCTTGCATAGACAGTAACAACTGACAGTAAATGACTTTCAAAACACATATAATGTATAGAGGTGTATGTTTTACAAGTTTCGGATGTTCTTTTCAATATGAAGTTTATTACATCCTACGGCGTTGGTGGGGTGGCGGGCGAGGTTCAAACTATGCACGAGTGAGACAACAGAGCGCATAACACAAAACCTGACAACCAAATGTCCACATTTGATATCCCATGAAACGCTCATGCTGGGAGAGAGAGAGAGAGAGCTTATAGAAATATACTGGCCTACAAACATACAAACAGACGGAAGTACGGAGATATATATATATATATATATATATATATATATATATATATATATATATATATATATATATATAGAGAGAGAGAGAGAGAGAGAGAGAGAGAGAGAGATAGATAGATAGATAGATAGATAGATAGATAGATAGATAGATAGATAGATAGATAGATAGATAGATAGATAGATAGATAGACAGACAGACAGACAGATAGATAGATAGATAGATAGATAGATAGATAGATAGATAGATAGATAGATAGATAGATAGAAAGAAAGAACATTAAAAAGACATGTCGTGGAAATCAACATGCATGCCCTCAGGCCTGTCTACCAAGTCAAGTGAGACCATGGGATAGAAATGTTGTACACATAGCACTGACTTAACGAGTTCTATTGAACTCCTGGAGAGCAGTTCAGGTCATTTAGAGCAGTTTATCTTTCTAAAAATAGTTTTCTTAGTCATTGGTCGGCTTTGAGTATTAACTTGTTTTAATTTCCTTTCATATGTTTCGGATGTTCCATCAGAATAGAAGATGAATACATCCTAGAAACCTTCGCCAGAACAACTTGTGTAAAGCAAAGGGCAGGGTTTGAACCCGGTACCAATGAGACAATAGCCCAGCGCTCTTACCACGTCACCAGACAGCCATAAATAAAGTAAGCACCCCTTTTTGACCTTGCAATCTATAAGGCAGATAGTGTAAAGATCATCTGTTGCTATGACCTACTGGTAACGAAAGTGTCATGTGGCCAGCACAACGACCAACCACTTTTACTTTCCCTAGCCCTAACTAATGTCAGGTTACGTATTGATAGATAGATAGATAGACAACAGGGGCGGACTGGCTATATGGACATTCGTGCAAATGCCCGGTGGGCCGGTATCCAAATAGGCCGGTAGCCGGTAGGACTAGAGTAAGCATCTTCTTTTTTTTAAATCACGTCTGTATTTTATAAGGTAAGGGCCGCATGGATGACACTATTAAATTGTTAAATGTTTTATAATATTCTTTTTTCAGGGGAAGTGGCCCCTGAGCGAAGTAGTTGTTTTTTTTTTTAAATATACTCTACTAATAGATCTAGTAGTAATAGTAAGGCAAGGCCTATTAATTTTTAAAATCTAATAGAACATATTTTCCGAAATAATGTAATAGCCTACATTCTACATCCATAGAGTCATAGAGCTTCATCTTTTTAGGGCCTATACACTTTGCGATTAAAAAGCAATATAAAGGCTTTTTATTCCTTATAAGGACACAGTGTTCACTGTAAGCATGTGTACAGCTTTCGATACATTATCAAATTTAACATAATGATTATGGCATCAGGTAGACCTAGATCTGGATGTCCATCATATAATATACAATTTATGGGCCGGATGGTATACAGTATAGAAATGCCTGGGCCGATTTTGATACCCAGTCCACCCCTAACAGACAGACAGATATATAGTGTAGAGCACCTATTTTAGACCTTGCATTCCATAAGGCAGTTGACGACGCTTAACTAGAATGTCATGTGGCTAGCACAACGACCAACCGCTTTTACGTTCGCTAACTTATGTCAGGCACCATTAGAGCTGGATGGACTCAGGAGCACCCTAAAAAATCCAGAAATTCCTAACCCACTTTTCACCGAGATTCGAACCCGAGAATCATCGGTTAGGAAGGAAGCCAAACCACCAAGCAGTCATCAAGCATTTTCTTTCTTACAAATTTTATTTTCGAAATAGGCCTAAATTGATTGTATGCAATTTCCCGTAACAAATATTGTTCTGTTACTTTGATATTGTTCTTAGAAACTTTATAGGTAAAAAAAAAAAAAAAGCACAGACATATATATGCCTTTATGTCTGTGGTAAAAATATAAACTTAAGTAATTGTTTCGTTCCCCTAACACTTCAAAAATAAAACTCTGCCACTTTTGAGTCTTGAATATTCAGCAGCGCACAGACCACAATTACAAGTCGCTAAGGCACTTTATTGATGTAAAGTTAAAAATTTAAAGTAACTTTTTATAACAAAATGAATTTTAAAAAAAAGCACTATTGTGATATAAATTAAATTTTGGATACATTTTATTCTGAGCGCTTATCTAAAGTATTACCAACAAATATGATAATAATATTCACATAGGCCTAGTTACTGCCTAGTATATTAAGTAATTAAGACTAAGTATAATAATAATATACTAATAATTATAGCCCCTATAGTAATAGTACTAATAGTATCCTATAGATCTAAGTATATCTACTACTAGATTTAACTAGATAGATTGACTTGATCTAGATCTAGATCTAGTTAAAAAGTAGTTAGTAGTAGTAGTTTATTATACATTATAAGGCTTGTCTTTGAGTCCCAAGATTAAAGAGTAATGCTTGTATTTCCCATGACTGTGCAACCCCAGCTGTGACCTACATATTTTGCCACATCCAGGGCAAGCATAACCATTGTCTGCAGGTGGTTGATTTAGATTTTTTTTTTTTTGCCATCTGCATTTGTCCTTGGCAGCGGATTTTATTTTTGTCTCAAATGTGTATCCCGCGGCCTTCGTGAGTGACCTCTAGCTGTCTCGTTCTGAGGCCGCCTGCAACCAGGTGCTCTCTTCTATGTCAGCTAAGGAAAGTTGACACTTAAGCTGGTGTTTGAAGCGTTTCCGTGGAGCACCTCTGTTACGTTGACCACCTTTTACTTCATTAAAAAAGACTTCCTTTGTCATACGTTCGTCTCCCATACGGGATACGTGCCCTGCCCAGCGCAACTGTCAGATCATAAGAAGCCCCTCTATACTGTCTATACTGGCGTTTGCAAAGACATCACTGTTTGTAGTACAGTCTTAACACCGTATGTCCATGATGGAGCGCAAGCATCTTTGGTGAAAGCGCTCAAGAAGTCTTAGTTGTTTTCTGTATAGTGTCCATGTCTCAGAGTCATACAGAAGGGTTGAGAGAACCACCGCCTGGTAAACATTGATATTTGTAGGCAGGCGGAGCAATTTGTTCCGCCAAACTCTTGCCTGAAGGCATCCAAAAGCGCTTCTGGCCCTGGCCAGACGGTTATCAACT
Organism: Biomphalaria glabrata; assembly: GCF_947242115.1. Taxonomy (NCBI): domain Eukaryota; kingdom Metazoa; phylum Mollusca; class Gastropoda; family Planorbidae; genus Biomphalaria; species Biomphalaria glabrata. The sequence continues at coordinate 1,271,702 of NC_074714.1, read as the reverse complement.
TCCCTTGAAAGTGAGGTGTTATTTGACACAATACTACCTAGATATGTGAAGTGGTCTACATTTATAGTACCATTTTATAATTAATATTGTTATAATATAGAATATCCTAGATCCTAGAGATTTAGTAGAGGTAGTCTAAGGTCACTATGGAGATTTAGTTACAGTTACTGTATGAAATTAGAGTCTTATTAAAATTAATATTGTTTGTCTACAATAATAAAATAATCATTTCATATCACCAACAGAAAGAGAGATCTGACAACCCAGCAAGTCCGACACTTCGTTTTTCAAATTAAGGACACAGAATAGAGGTACTTACACAGCTTTTGTAGTTACAAAATAGGTATATGAAGAAATAACCTGTGGTTAGCACGGCCTTTGCCCCCTTGTAGTAAGTGGGCTCATGACGGGAGTCTGGGCACTATGTATGTGGCACAACCCAATCTAAAAATGGTTGCTGCCTTTGTGGAACCTTGAGACAAGACTTGGGTTGAAGAGATTTTGATCCATATCTGGCCTTAAGAGAAATACTTTCTAACAGTCAAATGAATAATGGAGAGCATTACAAGCACTCTGATTTCCTAATTGACTTTTTCAAAGGGTACAAATGTGTATCCGGTTTTAAAAGAAAAAGTTCTGAAATATATCTTGCCTTTTCAAAATTAAAATTTATATGACGTTACTTTTTCAGCATTAAATTGAAAAAATAGGAACAGATGTGGCACAGTGTTTCAGATTAAAATTAACAACCAGGAACAGATGATCTGTCATCTCAGTTAGGGGGGCTAGGTATGCATATGTTAAAAGTTTAGGAAACGCTGGTGTAGATCTATTTGAAAATTTAATTACATGACTGATCTAAACTTATTGATACAGCTATAGATGCTTAATATAATCTTTGTTTTTCTTTTTTTCTCTGAATACTAATAGCTCTGATGTACTGTTACATAAAAATGATTAGGCTTTGTTTTAAATATTTATATATTTAATTATACTTCAATGTTTATAGAACACATTTTTTGTTTTTGGACAGAAGAACACATTAACAATATATTTTTTATAATTGACAGATGCAATGGATCCATCAATCAGGTTAAGCATTTTTATTTTATTTAATTATTTTCTTTAAAGCACAATATTTCATACTGTTTTGCATAATTGTAAATTATTTTTAATGTACCGGTATTTTAAAAAATCACCCTGTAATTTATAACAAAACATTAAGCATAATTGATCATCTTTGTTTACCTTTATTTACGTATTTAACTTTTTAATTTCTTATAACATAAGTGATGCTTATGCCAGATACATTAGGTGTTGAACCTTTTTACAAAGCTTAAATATCAACTCTCTATCTGCCTGTATGTTATGTCTGACACCCAATCTCGGATTAAGCTGAAATTTTTCACAATTATTTCTTTTACCTGATAATACAACAATCAATAAAATAATTTAACAAATTAGTAAAATAACTATTGGTAATTTATTATTTTGTTTCATATCTTGAATGAGGGAAAGAAATTGTTCCATTACTTGACTGAAGTGGTGGTATAAATTGAATGTCCACTTTATAGGTTGCCCCTCTAAATGGAAACAAACATACAATCTTCCAGTCATAAGTACCTCACTAGCAGACTGGTTAGCACCTCAGCCCAAGGAGGCATGAGCCTGGATACTAGTTTGAATTCAGGTCATTCCCTTTTTTTTTTAAATGCCTTTAAAAATCAATTACAGTAACATCCACCCTGGTCCAGATAAGTGTCATAGCATACTGAGAAAGCTAAAAGCATGAAATAATTCTAAAAAAAAACATTGGTAAAAATATTATTAATCGTACAGATTTATTGTTGTTGTTCAATATTACTATAATTTCTTATTATAATTTATTATAATTATAATCTATTAGAAATTTGATTTCATGACTGATCCAAACTAATTGATACAATTACACTTCGTTTAAGCTTTTTTTTTTCAAACCATTTTTGTTTTTACAATTTTAACATTAAGATGAATAGTAACTCAACACATGCATGGTTGCAGTGCTAGTCATTTAGTGTTGAAGAGTCATGTTTTTTTTAAATTTATTTTTTTAAGCATTTCAACAGTACCTAGTTTCAGACCTTGCAATACATGGAACAGATGATGTACATGTCATTTGTTTCTATGGCTGATTAGGGTGTCATGCTGCCAGCACAATGGCCCACTGCCTTTATTTTCCCCAAAAAATTTCAGGTAACCATTAGAGTTGAGTGAACTCAGGTGCATCCTTAAATTTCTGAAATTCTCAATCAGATTGGAACCTAAGATCCCTCTGTTTAGAAGCTAAGTGCTTTGTAACTAAGTCACTTGCCTTTTTTAGCTTAATATCTTATCTTATATAATACAGACGTTACTTCAAAAAAGAAGATGATTACGTCCTACGCGTCATGCGTTTAGTCATGCATATTAACCAATGACTTAAATTCTGCCAAGTCACTGGTTTTCCTGGCTATCTCAGGCAACCCATTCCATGCTCTAATAGCACTAGGGAAGAAGGAGTATTTGTACAAATTTGTCCTAGCATATGGGACGAGGAATGTGCCTTTTAATATGTTATATGTTAAGTTTCAGTATTTGTAAACCTGCTTTCTTTGTCTACATCTTTACAAAGAGATTCAATTCAAATATTGCTAAGAGTTCGCCCTCCTGATCCAAGTGAAAAAAGACTTTGCACCACGAGTTCTGGATGTTAACACTGCAGACAATGCCATTATTCTTCACACAAAGCCAGAGCCCACAATTTTCACCTATGACAATGTAGCAGATGCTGACACCACACAGGTTGGTCACAGTAAAGAATGAAATATTATTCTTAACCTTTAACCTTTAAAAAAAAAACAACAAAAGAAATGAATGAGAATGTTTTATATCCAATTTTTTGATGTTACAGACTACTTTTCCTTTAATATTCTTTTTTAATGTGAAACATTTAAATTGTGTGAATGCCTGGTCCAGAAACTAGTAGAGCAACTTAGTTTATACAATTAAAAACAAATGTTCACTCTATTCAATTTTTATTTGCAAGAAATTCTATCAAAATTTCTGCCGCTGTCTTAGTATGTCTATCTATATAATTCAGTGTTGCAAGCAGGAAAAAATCATGTATGATTTGAGATGAAAATGTGTATATTTTTATATACACAAGAGATATGATTTACAGTAGACAAATAGAATAGGTTTAGTTTTGAAGAATTGAAGATTTCCTTCTTCTTCTAGCCAGCTTTTTGTTGCTGAGCTGTAAGCTCCTTTGCGATCTGTGTCAAGGAAAAATTAGAATGTTTTTTTTAGCTGTTCCACACTGCCATACTGAGTGTTGGTTATGATAGGTTGTTGTAATATTGTCTGCCTAAGGTGAATTAGATTGGAGCATTCAAAGAAGATAAGATTGACAGTTTCAAGAGGCTGGGCGCAATGTTTGCGGAGGGGTTGGTGGGTCTGGTTTATTCTGTTATGGTGAAAATGTACAGCTTTGTGTCCTGTTCTAAGTTGAAAGAAAGTAGATAGCTGTTTTAAGGGGAGGAAATTGATACTGTTTAGATAAAGCTTGTTTTTGCATGGTCATGCAATTGCTTGCTAACATTGAGTTTTGAGTGTGGCAATTAAATGGTCTTCAATAATTTTAAAGCTCACCTTTGTTTCAGATTTGTTTTTAACTTTTAACAGTATTTTTTTTTTATACAAAGACTCTGTCAGGGGCAGTGATAGAGGTTTGTACACTGTACACTTACATTTCACTCTCTCTATTGTTAACATTTTATTTATTTTGCACTTTCTTAGTGGCTAGACTGGCTCAGGAAAAAGTTTGACTATGTTTGGTAAGTGTTCTTTCATCATTAAAAAAAATAAATCTTGGCATTTATGATATTGTATTATTTTTTTGTTACAACGAATATTAATTTAAAAAATGACCTGAAATGAAATAGATTTTCTGAAGGAGGCGCGGTGGCTGAGCGGTAAAGTGCTTGGCTTCCAAACAAGTGTTCAAATCCTGGTGAAGACTGGGATTTTTAATTTTGGGATCTTCAGGCGTCCACCCAGCTCTAATGGGTATCCAACATTAGTTGGGAAAAGTAAATGTGATTGGTCATTGTGCTGGCCACATGACACCCTAAGTAACTATAGGCCACAGAATCAGATGACCTTTACATCATCTGCCCTATAGACCACAAGGTCTTAAAGGGGAATTAGATTTTATGAGTTCTTTGGCCAGCATTTCTCAAGTAGGGAGACATGACATGCATACAAAAGGGAAAGCTTTTTTTCAAAGGACAAAATATTAGTTATATTTTAATTGTAGTTATAAATATCTATATTTGAATATATTGATCTAGTAAAAATTGCATTATTGCCGATGTTTAAGAAAAACATTTAACAGAGAAATTTATTTTAAATCTTTTTTTTTATTATTATTAAATGTCCCTCTGAGAACTTGGAAAGCTCTCAGCTTTGTGGTATGATTCCCAGAAGTTTGGAGTATCTCTTTAGTGTAATAGCTCACCAACAAGATGTAACTTTCTTTTATTGTATACAATTGTTTGTATAAGGTTTAACTGGTGTAATGAAACCATTAGATTTAAATGTTTCCTTTTTTTTTTCTGCCCCACTTTTGTTTAAAACACGAATCATAACATTTTTTTAATTCTCTTCACAGCATGGCAGTAAAAAACAGTTTTTGTGTCGCTGCTCCTTTTTAGAAATCTATCAAGAGCAAATCTTTGATCTTTTGGATACAGCTTCACAAGGTATTCGCTTACGTGAGAATATGAACAAAGGTGTCTTTGTAGATGGACTCATTGAGCAAGTTATCTGCAACCCAAGAGATGCTTATCAGGTATTAAAGCCATCATTGAGTTAATTCTCGTTTTACACATTTTTGTTTTTTGTAAGATTTTCTTGATAATAATATGCCTGAATTGAGTTTTAAAGGAATGGAACATACTTTGTTGTCTTCAGTTAATAATCAAGGGCTGGTTGAATCGTAGAGTAGCTCCTACTTCCATGAACAGAGAAGGTTTGCGCTCTCATGCTGTTTTTACAGTTAAATAGAGTCATACACAACAGAAGCAGAAAGAAGGGTGAAAATGCAATGGCGCCTGGTGATTATATATGCCCAACCTGCGATCGCAGCTGTGTATCAAGGATTGGCCTCTTTAGTCACACAAGAAGTTGCAAAGGGAAAAGATCGTCTCTCGAGACGTAAAATGCCACAGACAGACGAGAGTCAAAGGTATAGTTTTTATTTCAATTAAATGTTAATGTTAATTAAAACATGTACACTTAATGTACAAATAGACATTTATTTTTGTCTGTGTTGATCTACTAGGAGGAAGTAGGTGGCTTCCAAAAAAGCAATATATCACAGATAAATCTAATTGATCTGGCAGGATCAGAGAGACAGAAAGCTACCAACACTGACAGCACTCGGCTCAAAGTAGTTCTTCATTTTCTTTTGGAGTAGAAGAAAGTTATATTAATTTCTGATAATTGCTCATGAAATAGTCTATGATAGAAAAATAATGTCAAAATGGATTCTAGCTGAATTTTATGTTTTTGCTAAAGTTACTTATATTCTGTGAAATTTTACAAAGGAAATGTTTGGTGTTTAAATGTTTCAATAGAGATAAAAGAAAAAAAAAAGTATAGTTTCTTAACTTTGATAATTGATAATAAAAATCATGCAAGTAATAATTTTTTATTTTGTTATCTGAAACTAAAATAACTTTTGGTCCTTTAATGATTATATAATTTTATTAAAAAGGACATACATTTCTCCTTAATTCTTTACCAATCATAACATTTTTTTAATAACAAAAAGGTTATTGAAGTGAAATCATAACAGGCTAGTGAATGATGAACATGCCAAGTTAATAATTCCATCAGATGTTGAAAATAATTATGGCAAGAAATATTTGAACCTGTGCCTTGTACTAGACCTAACCATCTGTCTAAAAATTAAACAAACTTATGTTAACATTAAATATAACTTTTGTTTTTTGCTTCTCTGAAACATATATATGCTCATTAAAAGACCATATGTGTACTATACAATAGGCCAAACTCATGCACTCTAACAAGTCTAAATCTCTGCTAGTAAGTTAAATATGTTTTACATAATCAATTTTTACCTTTTTAACTTCAGATCTCCAAAAATAGAGGATTTGAATCTTTCTTTCAAAGATTATCAAAAAATCTTTTTACAGGAGGATTCATTTAAGGTTGGTTGAACTTGAAAAAAAACCTGTGCTCATAAAGTGAAAATAAGATATGTATATACATTTTTTTTTAATTGAATTAGGGGTCGGTGAAAAACTGTCTATTTTTATTTATTGACAGAAATTGTATGCTGTCATTAGTAAACTTCAACAAGAAAATCAAAACTTGCTGGAAAAGTTGAACTTTATGAATCACTTAGAGGTTTGTTAGTGATAGCTAAAATAAATTAGCACTTTTCATTTAAAGTTTTTATAAAACCAATATTTATGTATTGTACGATAATAATAAGGCTTGTCTTCGAGTCCAAAGATTAGTAAGGAATGCAGTATTTCCCGTGGCTCCTCAGCCCCAGCTGTGACTTAAATATTTTGCCACATCCATGGCAAGCATAACCATTGTTTGCAGGTGGTTGATTTGGATTTTCTTTTCGCCGTCTGTGTTTGTCCTCGGCAGCGGATTTTCTTTTGGTCTCAAATGTGTATCCTGCGGCCTTTGTGAGTGACCTCCAGCTGTCTCGTTCTGAGGCCGCATGTAACCAGGTGCTCTGTTCTATGTCAGCTAAGGAAAGTTGACCCCTAAGCTGGTCTTTGAAGCATTTTTGTAGGGCGCCTTTGTTACCTTTTAGCTCACCAAAAAAGACTGTCTTTGGTATACATTTGTCTCCCATATGGAATAACAATAGACTTAAAATGAGTTCTTTGTTTGCGCAGCAGCTTTTAAAATGGATAAATAAAAAAATGACATGTAACAAATCAAAGCAGCACTAGGGTACTTAAGTATAAAGTTAATAACATTTGGTGAAGCATAAGCTCTTAAATCATAGAGTTCTGAACTGCCAACGTTGACCAGGTACTAAGCTAACATCTGACTGTGCCATACAGGTCCCCTCAGAAAAAAAAAGCTTCCAAGCCAGTAGAGTTATTTTGGTCTGTAGACCTGTATTGTTACCCAGGGTAATGTCAGAGCCTATCTTTGTTTCACCAGATTTTGTTCACTTTTTTCTGTCAGCAATTATTGTGCTTATGTTATATGTCATGTTTTATTTGTTTTAGGAGGCCTGGTAAATGCTGGCCCTCCAAGCCGGGGGTCCCGGGTTCAACTCTTGGTGAATACTGGAATTTTTTATTTCAGGATCTTTGGGCGCCTTAATTGGTACCTGACATTAAGTGGGGAAAAGTAAAGGCTGTTAGTCATCATGCAGGCCTTGTGACACTGTGGGCCACAGAAACAGATAACCCTATATTTCACTAAGGGGAACTTTACTGACAACACTTTTTTATTTGGTTAACATTTAAGCTTCAAACACCATTTACGTTACCTATTAAAAGAATCCCACTTTGTAAACTTTTCTATTTAAACGTTAAAATGGTTAAAGTCCACGTGATCAAGATGTAAAGAAAGATGATTTCAAGTGATGATTGTCTCACACCACTCTCTCAAACTTAAAAGATGTTGCATTGTTTTCAATTTTTTAGGTAACAAATACAAGAGTTTTCTTTAAAATTATCTATTGATAATGCTTAACTTTTTTTTTATTAAGTTTAAGGACCACAGCTGCTCCAAGCACCCAGCAGTAGACTGCATCAGTGAAGGAGAAGAGGAGGAGGAAAGCAATTTATCTTTAACAACTGAAAAAAGAGACATTGACATCCAGACAGACATGAACACTGCAAATGGTTTAGATGAGATAAGAAAATGTGCGATGGATAAGCTTGAAATCAGTCAAGATAGGAAAAGCATGGTACCTAGTGAAGCAAGAGAAATGTGGTCAACAGAATAATGACCAGCCGAAACTTGAAGAAGAACTTTTAAAAGATAAGCTGGATGAATAGATCTCTAAAGAGAAATCGCTGTCACGACAAAGGGATAGTAAAACAGACATAGAGAAAAAACTATTGGAAAGTAAGGCCCGAGAGCTTGAGGAGAAACTCCTGGTGATAAGCCCAGAGATGATTGTACAGGAAATACAGACAGATTTATTTTTAGAACCAGTCACTAAGAGAAAAGATGGAGGAGGAAATGAACACAATAAAAGCTTTACTAGCCATAAGTTCAGAACATTGCAGTATAATAAAGTTTGATACAGAAGTAAAAGTTTAAAAATAGAAAATATGCAAACTAAGTTACAAATGGAGTAAAAAAAAATATTTTTTATTCCTCAGAATTATGAATCTCAGCTGACAGCCAAAGAAGAAGAACTGCAAAGAGTGAACATGACTCTTCAGGTGAATTTCTTGAGGGAATGATCCTAAAAAAAAAGTCTATGTCAGTAGTTTTTAAACACAGAAAAAACAAGAAAAATAAGTATGAAAACAAATACAAAATATTTTCCTCTAAAGCTTTGAATAGTTAACTTGAAAGAAAGGGTACCTTAAGGAACAATGTTTGTCTAGATCAGGAGTGGGCAACATTTTTTCATCCAGGGCCGCATTTAAAAACAAATTGGGGATGGGGTTCCGCACATATACATATGTATCTATGTGTACTTACAACTTAGAAAAAAATGATAACTAACTATGTATACTATCTTTTAATTCACATATGTACTGTAATATACATTTACTTTAATTTTTTTACACTCCCTATTGAAAAGTTACAACAAGAGTTGTAAATTAAGTTAATTTTACTAATAATCTCTTCATAGTGGCCTCCAACATCATAACATTTCACCACAATGGCTTTGTCTGAACGAAATGCGGGAAAATATGCAGGTTGCAACTGGGTTTGTGAAGTCAAGTGAAACACTATAATCATCCTTAATCTTCGGAATCGAAGACATTAATATTATAGTTGTTGTCAATATGAAGTATTTAACTGTTTACATTTGTGCATAATGTTCCTGAACTGTGGAACTAGCTTACTGGTTGTTATCCTCTTGACTGCTTACACTTGTTTATTTTCAATCATATTTTCAAAGATGTATGTGGACCCTAACTTTAACAGCAATGTTTTTTAAGTTTGGAAATGCAGTTTCTAGAAAAGACCCATAAAACTCCTGTGGAAGTACTTACTTGAACTTCTCTTTCAGGTCATTATTTGCTTGGAGGTGTGTCCTCTAGAGTTGAATCAGCTAATTGGTGAACTGATGATATTGAAAACTGTTTCTAAGTTCTTGACTTCTTAAAATTTGCTTTCAAATTCCACAATCAAAGAATAAGTCTTGTACTTTTCAACCCCTTTGCTAGAAATAGTTTCACATTTCAGCAAATGTCAAAACCTGTCTTTACTTGCTTGCCTGGAGAAATGGAATGACTTTGTTTGAAAAGATTTAACATGCACATACATTTCATGTGCAAATAACCAATTGGGATAGAGTTGATGGCAAACATAAAGGCTATCTTTCACTCTTCCTTAGAAATATTAGTTACAAAGTCACAGGAACAAAACAATTTCTTCCTTGAGATCTCAAGTTTTTCTCATTACCTTGAACATGCTAAGCTAGCGGATAACACTGTAGTACCGAACATGGGAATGATATGTTTCCAAATTTCCAAGTAGTTCTCTGAACTGCCAGTGATCAAGACCCCAACTCTGATAACTTTGAGCTCTGAGATAGTTGGGTTAATAACATGTCTAATATTCAATGCAGCTTTTCACAAACTTTCCAGTGTAGAGGTAAGAGTTTATGGTTGGGATATTGTTCTTTATTTTATTTGGAAAACTTTGTGCGTGTTTTTCTCAGTCAAAGCTCGGACACCATGTTGTTAAACTCGCCATCTTGTTCCATGCCAACCCAACACTTTCAACTAGTTCTTTATAGTACTGAATAAAAAAAATGGCCTGAGTTTGTGTCTTTGACTAAATGTTTCGACATATCACTAATTACAAAAATCCTCCTTTACTTTAAACTTATTAGAATATAAGGAAATGTTTCTTTAGCGTCTTCGTCATAAGAATCAGAAGTTTCAATAATTTAAATAGATTTTTTAAATCATTATATTTTTACACATTATGTGGGCATATATAATGTTTTTGGGTGTCAGCGGGCGGCATAAAATGCTCCAGCGGGCTGCATGTGGCCTGCTGTCCATAATTTGCCCACCCCTGGTCTAGATGGAAGGGCAAATTTTAAAAATTCTTTAATGAGGGGAGTGGATGTACAATAAACCTTATTTAAAAAATTATAATTGGTTAAAAAAAAACTTTCATTTTGATTTCTAGAAATTTGAAAAAGACAACAAAGTTTTACAAGCTAAGTTGAAGCACACAGAAGGTAAGACTGCCCTATTACTAACAAATATTTTATTTTAACTTTCAGAAATAAATTTGCTTAGTTGTTTGACATTGCATTCTGATAATAGGAAATTTCTAGCTCAGGTTCTCATGATAGTTCCTTGCCATTAACAATGTCAGAAGGTTATTACTTTGGTTTGTAAATAGATGTATGTGGTATTTGTTATGCTTGCTCATGAAAAGTAAATTATATAAGTAAAAAAGTCAAAAGGACCAGGTAGCCCATCCATACCTAGTTGTCATTGTAGGCAGTAGGCTTTTTTGAGGGGAAAACTATCTGAAAAACCTAGGAAAGGGAAGTCACATTATTTTTCTTGTATGAATTAAACACTTTAAAAGTTCAAAAGAAAATACAACTTATGACACTTGTAGTTGTATAGTTGTATAGTCTTATTAAATGAGCGTCACTAAACAAGATAGATAACTTTGACCCACTACAACTATGTGAGATCATCTCAAAATGGACAAATTCTGTCAATGAAAAAACTGAACATGACAAAAACATAAACAAATGCATTAATGGCTCTAACCTATTAGCTTTGCTACTTTATTTCAATTCTTTTTTAGTATCATGACTTTTTTTTTTATTTAATAACTTTGAAACAAGAAAACTGCAAAATAAAACAACTTAATGAAATAAAAAAGCTTCTTCTGTGTTTATTTATTTAGCTCTGTAGTTTGTAAGGTCATTGGTCTTTACCAACTTCAAATGATCAAGCTAGAATAATTGTATAATTTTGACTTTTCTGGAATAAAATTATTCTAATTTCTTTGTGTTCAATAGTTTGTGAGCAGAAAGCTCCTGAAGTGCCAAATTTTCAAGTTATTAAGAAAATTGAATCAGCCTATAGCCGCAGGATGGAAGAGTTCGAGAGGTTAATCTTTGGCAAAGATGTAAGTATCAAAGATACTGTCTAACTGTTGTAACTGTTGAGGAAACTGTAACATTAAAAAAAAATTCCTATGCCTTTTTTTTTTTTTTTACAAACCCTGATTTTTTCTTAATTAATACAATGATTCTTCACCAATTTAAGGACTCAGCATTGATTATGTTTAATTTTTCTTGTTTAGATTGTAATCTGTTTTTATGAGTCAAGTTTACTTAACCCTTTTACTAATATGTTATTCTTGCAAGGTTTAAGAAATTCTAATTTATCATCCTTTTAATGGTCATTGTATTTCCTTTGAACACTTGTAACTGAATATCTCAGCTACACCACCTTGTGATCAATATCATTTAAATATTGCATGCAATTATTGTAACTATCCATGTTTTATTTTCAATCAGAAAAAAAGTAGCTGAGTTATTATTTGAAGTAGCAAAATTAAAAGAGGAACTTCACCTTGCCAGGGAAACACATGCATCTGTTTTAAAAGACAGGAATGTAAGTATATTTTGTATTTTGCATTGTTTTCCCCCTTCACTTTACAATTGATTCATCAAGCAAACTAGGGATTACTAAGACACTCCCTTCTCCTATATTAAGCCATTTAAGTCATTGGTTAATATGCATGACTAAATGCATGACGCGTAGGACGTAATCATCTTCTTTTTTGAAGTAACGTCTGTATTATATAAGATAAGATAAGCCTTTTTCTTTCTTTACGATGCCATCTGTTCATTTAAGAAACTGGTGAATTCTGGGACTCCCCTTTGATTATATTGATCCCCTCACAGCTTAAATTCAACGACACACCCTTAAATCTTAACAAATGCATCATGCCCAACCAGTTGAGAAGGAGACTTTTTATAATAATATAATAATAATAATAATAATCTTTATTATCCGTAAGGAAATTTGTCTTACAATTTGTGCATTACACCAAACAAAAAACATTATAACTATAGTATCACAAGCCTTAACATTAGGCTCTACTCAACAAAATCTACTTTGACTCATTCCTTTCTGTCTTTTCAATTTTTTTCCTTACATTTTAGTGCTGTTCTGTGGAAGCTTTTCAAACTTCCTTGAAACATTGAGAACATGCACACAATTCAAAACTTCCTTGAAACATTGAGAACATGCACACAATTCAAAACTTCCTTGAAACATTGAGAACATGCACACAATTCAAACACTTCATTGAAACATTGAGAACATGCACACAATTCAAACACTTCCTTGAAACATTGAGAACATGCAGACAATTCAAAACTTCATTGAAACATTGAGAACATGCATACAATTCAAACACTTCCTTGAAACATTGAGAACATGCACACAATTCAAAACTTCATTGAAACATTGAGAACATGCATACAATTCAAAACTTCCTTGAAACATTGAGAACATGCACACAATTCAAAACTTCATTGAAACATTGAGAACATGCATACAATTCAAAACTTTATTGAAACATTGAGAACATGCACACAATTCAAAACTTCCTTGAAACATTGAGAACATACACACAATTCAAAACTTGATTGAAACATTGAGAACATACACACAATTCAAAACTTCCTTGAAACATTGAGAACATACACACAATTCAAAACTTGATTGAAACATTGAGAACATACACACAATTCAAAACTTCCTTGAAACATTGAGAACATGCACACAATTCAAAACTTGATTGAAACATTGAGAACATGCACACAATTCAAACACTTCCTTGAAACATTGAGAACATGCACACAATTCAAAACTTCATTGAAACATTGAGAACATGCACACAATTCAAACACTTCCTTGAAACATTGAGAACATGCACACAATTCAAAACTTCATTGAAACATTGAGAACATGCACACAATTCAAAACTTCCTTGAAACATTGAGAACATGTACACAATTCAAAACTTCCTTGAAACATTGAGAACATGCACACAATTCAAAACTTCCTTCAAACATTGAGAACATGCACACAATTCAAAACTTCATTGAAACATTGAGAACATGTACACAATTCAAAACTTCATTGAAACATTGAGAACATGCACACAATTCAAAACTTCATTGAAACATTGAGAACATACACACAATTCAAAACTTCCTTGAAACATTGAGAACATGCACACAATTCAAAACTTCCTTGAAACATTGAGAACATGCACACAATTCAAAACTTCATTGAAACATTTAGAACATGCACACAATTCAAAACTTCATTGAAACATTGAGAACATGCACACAATTCAAAACTTCCTTGAAACATTGAGAACATGCACACAATTCAAAACTTCCTTGAAACATTGAGAACATGCACACAATTCAAAACTTCATTGAAACATTTAGAACATGCACACAATTCAAAACTTCATTGAAACATTGAGAACATGCACACAATTCAAAACTTCCTTGAAACATTGAGAACATGCACACAATTCAAACACTTCCTTGAAACATTGAGAACATGCACACAATTCAAAACTTCCTTGAAACATTGAGAACATGCACACAATTCAAACACTTCCTTGAAACATTGAGAACATACACACAATTCAAAACTTCATTGAAACATTGAGAACATGCACACAATTCAAAACTTCATTGAAACATTGAGAACATGCAGACAATTCAAAACTTCATTGAAACATTGAGAACATGCACACAATTCAAACACTTCATTGAAACATTGAGAACATGCACACAATTCAAAACTTGATTGAAACATTGAGAACATGCACACAATTCAAACACTTCCTTGAAACATTGAGAACATGCACACAATTCAAAACTTGATTGAAACATTGAGAACATGCACACAATTCAAAACTTCATTGAAACATTGAGAACATGCACACAATTCAAAACTTCATTGAAACATTGAGAACATGCACACAATTCAAAACTTCATTGAAACATTGAGAACATGCACACAATTCAAAACTTGATTGAAACATTGAGAACATACACACAATTCAAAACTTCATTGAAACATTGAGAACATGCACACAATTCAAACACTTCCTTGAAACATTGAGAACATGCACACAATTCAAACACTTCCTTGAAACATTGAGAACATGCACACAATTCAAAACTTCATTGAAACATTGAGAACATGCATACAATTCAAAACTTCATTGAAACATTGAGAACATGCACACAATTCAAAACTTCCTTGAAACATTGAGAACATGCACACAATTCAAAACTTCATTGAAACATTGAGAACATGCATACAATTCAAAACTTCATTGAAACATTGAGAACATGCACACAATTCAAAACTTCATTGAAACATTAAGAACATGCACACAATTCAAAACTTCATTGAAACATTGAGAACATGCACACAATTCAAAACTTCCTTGAAACATTGAGAACATGTACACAATTCAAAACTTCCTTGAAACATTGAGAACATGCACACAATTCAAACACTTCCTTGAAACATTGAGAACATGCACACAATTCAAAACTTCATTGAAACATTGAGAACATGCATACAATTCAAAACTTCATTGAAACATTGAGAACATGCACACAATTCAAACACTTCCTTGAAACATTGAGAACATGCACACAATTCAAAACTTCATTGAAACATTGAGAACATGCACACAATTCAAAACTTCATTGAAACATTGAGAACATGCACACAATTCAAAACTTCATTGAAACATTGAGAACATACACACAATTCAAACACTTCCTTGAAACATTGAGAACATGCACACAATTCAAAACTTCCTTGAAACATTGAGAACATGCACACAATTTAAAACTTGATTGAAACATTGAGAACATGCACACAATTCAAACACTTCATTGAAACATTGAGAACATGCACACAATTCAAAACTTGATTGAAACATTGAGAACATGCACACAATTCAAACACTTCCTTGAAACATTGAGAACATGCACACAATTCAAAACTTGATTGAAACATTGAGAACATGCACACAATTCAAAACTTGATTGAAACATTGAGAACATGCACACAATTCAAACACTTCCTTGAAACATTGAGAACATGCACACAATTCAAAACTTGATTGAAACATTGAGAACATGCACACAATTCAAAACTTCATTGAAACATTGAGAACATGCACACAATTCAAAACTTCATTGAAACATTGAGAACATGCACACAATTCAAAACTTCATTGAAACATTGAGAACATGCACACAATTCAAAACTTGATTGAAACATTGAGAACATACACACAATTCAAAACTTCATTGAAACATTGAGAACATGCATACAATTCAAAACTTCCTTGAAACATTGAGAACATGCACACAATTCAAAACTTCATTGAAACATTGAGAACATACACACAATTCAAAACTTCATTGAAACATTGAGAACATGCACACAATTCAAAACTTCCTTGAAACATTTAGAACATGCACACAATTCAAACACTTCCTTGAAACATTGAGAACATGCACACAATTCAAAACTTCCTTGAAACATTGAGAACATGCACACAATTCAAAACTTCCTTGAAACATTGAGAACATGCACACAATTCAAAACTTCCTTGAAACATTGAGAACATGCACACAATTCAAACACTTCCTTGAAACATTGAGAACATGTACACAATTCAAAACTTCATTGAAACATTGAGAACATGCACACAATTCAAACACTTCCTTGAAACATTGAGAACATGCACACAATTCAAACACTTCCTTGAAACATTGAGAACATGCACACAATTCAAAACTTCCTTGAAACATTGAGAACATGCACACAATTCAAAACTTCCTTGAAACATTGAGAACATGCACACAATTCAAACACTTCCTTGAAACATTGAGAACATGCATACAATTCAAAACTTCCTTGAAACATTGAGAACATGCACACAATTCAAAACTTCATTGAAACATTGAGAACATGCATACAATTCAAAACTTCCTTGAAACATTGAGAACATGCACACAATTCAAAACTTCATTGAAACATTGAGAACATGCACACAATTCAAAACAACATTGAAACATTGAGAACATACACACAATTCAAAACTTCATTGAAACATTGAGAACATGCACACAATTCAAAACTTCATTGAAACATTGAGAACATGCACACAATTCAAAACTTCATTGAAACATTGAGAACATGCACACAATTCAAAACTTCCTTGAAACATTGAGAACATACACACAATTCAAAACTTCATTGAAACATTGAGAACATACACACAATTCAAAACTTCCTTGAAACATTGAGAACATGCACACAATTCAAAACTTCCTTGAAACATTGAGAACATACACACAATTCAAAACTTCCTTGAAACATTGAGAACATGCACACAATTCAAAACTTCCTTGAAACATTGAGAACATGCACACAATTCAAAACTTCCTTCAAACATTGAGAACATGCACACAATTCAAAACTTCCTTGAAACATTGAGAACATACACACAATTCAAAACTTCATTGAAACATTTAGAACATGCACACAATTCAAAACTTCCTTGAAACATTTAGAACATACACACAATTCAAAACTTCATTGAAACATTTAGAACATACACACAATTCAAAACTTCATTGAAACATTTAGAACATGCACACAATTCAAACACTTCCTTGAAACATTGAGAACATGCACACAATTCAAAACTTCCTTGAAACATTGAGAACATGCACACAATTCAAAACTTCCTTGAAACATTGAGAACATACACACAATTCAAAACTTCATTGAAACATTTAGAACATGCACACAATTCAAAACTTCATTGAAACATTGAGAACATGCACACAATTCAAAACTTCATTGAAACATTGAGAACATGCACACAATTCAAAACAACATTGAAACATTGAGAACATGCATACAATTCAAAACTTCCTTGAAACATTGAGAACATGCAGACAATTCAAAACAACATTGAAACATTGAGAACATGCACACAATTCAAAACAACATTGAAACATTGAGAACATGTACACAATTCAAAACTTCCTTGAAACATTCAGAACATGCACACAATTCAAAACTTCATTGAAACATTGAGAACATGCACACAATTCAAAACTTCCTTGAAACATTGAGAACATGCACACAATTCAAAACTTGATTGAAACATTGAGAACATGCACACAATTCAAAACTTCCTTGAAACATTGAGAACATGCACACAATTCAAAACTTCATTGAAACATTGAGAACATGTACACAATTCAAAACTTCCTTGAAACATTGAGAACATGCACACAATTCAAAACTTCATTGAAACATTGAGAACATGTACACAATTCAAAACTTCCTTGAAACATTCAGAACATGCACACAATTCAAAACTTCCTTGAAACATTGAGAACATGCACACAATTCAAAACTTCCTTGAAACATTGAGAACATGCACACAATTCAAAACTTCATTGAAACATTGAGAACATGCACACAATTCAAAACTTCCTTGAAACATTGAGAACATGCACACAATTCAAAACTTGATTGAAACATTGAGAACATGCACACAATTCAAAACTTCCTTGAAACATTGAGAACATGCACACAATTCAAAACTTCCTTGAAACATTGAGAACATGCACACAATTCAAAACTTGATTGAAACATTGAGAACATGCACACAATTCAAAACTTCATTGAAACATTGAGAACATACACACAATTCAAAACTTCCTTGAAACATTGAGAACATGCACACAATTCAAAACTTGATTGAAACATTGAGAACATGCACACAATTCAAAACTTCATTGAAACATTGAGAACATGCACACAATTCAAACACTTCCTTGAAACATTGAGAACATGCACACAATTCAAACACTTCCTTGAAACATTGAGAACATGCACACAATTCAAACACTTCCTTGAAACATTGAGAACATGCACACAATTCAAAACTTGATTGAAACATTGAGAACATGCACACAATTCAAAACTTCATTGAAACATTGAGAACATGCACACAATTCAAAACTTCCCACTCTTGATGGCTAGCCATGCAGCTTTTGCCATTCAGCTGGACATCACGTTTATAAGTAGAAAAACTCCTGCTCATGAAAACAATAGATTGAATAGATTAGATTGAATAGAATTTAAAGACATTTTGTAACTTGTATTAATTTCAAGTCAATGATGCTAATTAAAACACTATTTTTAAGGTATTAATAATCTATTACTTTTTTCTAATGATTCATTTTAACACAGGGATGTCTACCTTGTCTAATTGTCATTAGATGGTCACAATGTTGACTTACTTGACTTATTCCTTTTGACTCCCAGAAGGGCATAGGGCTTTAACAGTACCAATCCATGGGTGTCTGTTCTGGGCAACTCCCTTCAGTTGAGTCTATGTTGCTTCTTGGATGGCTGCCAGATCGTGTGCTTTGTGCTCTGGACTGTCGTTAGATGGTCATGATTGTCACAGTCTCAGTGGACATTGCCTGATTTAAAGTTCACGTCATGTTAAGAGGTTAAAAGACACGTGGAATTCCTGATGTAGAAAACAGGAAAAGTAAAAAGTATGTTACAGGCTTGGAAACAGGAGTTGCATTGCTCAGTCCATACCACATTTGTTACTGATTGTCCTGATAGAAAGTTAAATTTGAATTTGGCCATGTTAGCACAATTGGTAAGGGTTAGGATCATTGAATGTGTTTGTTCTCGTACTCAAAATTACTGAAAGGATATAGACTATATACATTCTATATATTTTTAACATTTTTACATAGTATCTTTTTCATGCTTAGAACATGATCATTGCTCTAAGTTTTTTTTTTGTGTGGAAATGTAGGGGGAGGGGTATATGGGTTAAGGTTTTCTGTGCTGATTTAGGCGGTCAGCAAACAACTTAGTTGGGTTTCGAACTGAAGCCTCCTTGTAGCCAAGTAGTTTATGCCACTGACTTGTAAGAACATATTCTTCTTGTTTTCATATCAACACAATTATTTTACACTTTATTGTTATTTATCTTTTTTTTTAGTGCAATAAAATGGGTGCTGAATTTCAGAGTGCTGTGCCTATGCAAGGAGGTGCTATTGGTGAGCCTGGAGAGAGAAAGTCATCTTCAGAAAAAAATGGCTCGGTTAGAGGTAATTATGCCCAGAATAGTAATGCTTTACACTTTATATATTTATATTTCACTACACACACAGATTATATCACCCAATTATATCACCAAAAATGGACAACAAAGATTAAGACTACTAAAACAATGTCCTTATTATGCATTACAAAAAATATTGTCAATGTACTATGCTCTCATCTGTAATATTTTAATTTTCAATATCTGCCTGGTTTGGTAATCTGAACATTAAAAATAAACTTAATACGCCCTTAAAAGTACAATCACTGGCATTTAACACAAACCATACTTGGATACTTATTTGAGGAAAACATTAAGAAAATTATAAAGATTTTAAAGATAAACACCCTCTGGGTCACAATTTTAACATTTACTCTCACCTGGACAATTATAAAGACACTGATCACAAAAACAGAATCAAACACTCTTTGTGCTTCCATAGCAAATTAATTATTGAATAAAATCCAACTTTAGATTTTAACTCCTAGCACTGTGTTGAAGTGAACTGGACAATGAATGTATAAAATGTATTTATTTGTTACAGTTTAGTAGCTATTAGTATAGATAAAGTAGTAAGTACATAGATCTTCATTAAAAATATTTGTTAAGTATTTTTTTGATTCTATTTTACTGCTACATTTTTCAGGAAGAACTCTAATAAAAGAAACAAAAATGCCAGAAATAAAGGAACAATCTTGGAGAAGTAAAAAAAAGTGAATGAACTAATAACATCCTTTTAAAGAGTCACTGTTTTGGTAAAAGCAGTATAAAGTTTGTTTTTTTATACCAATCAATGGTTATAATTCAAATGAAAGCCACTTCATTCTTCTTAAAAAATCCAGTACAAGAGATACAGTACTTGTAAGCATGTCAATGATTGGTTGAATCCTACTAGTATTTGAATAAACATATATTTTAGTTTGATGCCCAAGATTGGCATTGACTCTAGACAAATAATTGTGTTTATACACAGTTTGACTGTAAAAGAAATATGTCGAGATATTTTTGTTAAGATTTTTCTTAAGTTCAAGCTACTACAATAAGTTCTACAATGGAATTTAAAAAGATGTTTATGGAAATTGTCTTTCATTTCACTAGCCATTTGTTTCTCATAAAAATTGTGGAATTGAAAATGTCTGTTACATGTGCTTCTATATCTAATATTTATGAAAATATATATATATATATATATAGAATATCCTCTGCTTAAAAGTATGCTTTATTGGAATAAGTTTGATGTCAATACTTGTAATAAAATGAACAAGAGGTGTTTCACTCTAGTAGTTTAAATTTTCATAAGTTATGAACTAGAGGCCTTAAATAAAATTGACTACTTTTGGATAAATTTGTCATCTCTGTTGATGTACAAATAATGTAACTAGGCCTCAAGGTTTCCTAAATTGAGCAAAGAGAAAGAGCATCCACATTTATCTTTTTCTAGAAAGAACAAAAATAAAGCTCAAATATTTCTCCTATTTTGACACAAATTAAGAAAAATAATATGACCATTTTTGTAGGAGCTCGCAAGGTTGAATTTAAAGGTAGGTTATTTAGGCATGGTTGTATTTTACACAACTACAACTGTATTAATACATAAATAAGCTGTCCTATTGTAAATATGTACTGTACATAAAGAATTAGTAGAAATAGCTATTTGATCTTCATGTATTGTCTTGAATCCTTTTTTTTTTTTTTTTTTGTTGGTGTTTTGATTTTTCTGAACTTATATGTTAAACTACTTGTATAATGTGTTTGTAAATATTCATATCAGATAATTTCTATTGCTGTTTATTATGACAGTCTTAAGTTTAAGGAAGTTGGAAGTTTTTTTTATTATCAACACAGACCATGAGCTCTATTATAACTGTCTGTCTGGTCTTTTAGTTTTTCTTTGGGTCATCTTTGTTTCATTGTGGCAGTCTGTATTTATATTTAGTGTATTCTTGCCATTTTATGCCCATAATTGAACCCAGACTCCTTTGGTTCAATCCTTCTAGCACCCTTAAATGCTTTGCATGTAGCTGCCAAATCTGAGAGCCATAATGAAGTGCTTCGAGGCCACTGCCTGGTAGATATGTAACTATTTATCTATCACTAATTGCAGAAGTTTGGGCCCTCTGAGTCCACCCAACTCTAATGGGTACCTGGCATTAGCTGAGGAAAAGTAAAGGCGGTTGGTCATTGTGCTGGCTACATGATACCCTCGTTAACTGTAGGCCACAGAATCAGATGACCTTTACATCATCTGCCCTATAGACCACAAGGTCTGAAAGGGGAACTTTACTTACTTACTTAATTGCAGAAGTGTTGTACATAAAAACATTCCGTACTCAAGTTTAACTGCCATTAGTTAGAATCAATATCTTAGATAGAATAAGGTGTAATTTTTAACATTAAGCCACAGAAATGTGACCCTACAATGACTATGTTACGAGTAGTAGTTGTTGTTTATAATTATAGCAATCAATTTTTTTGTTAAAGGCCCCTAGCACTATTAGATCTTCAAATTAGCTTAGTGATATTGTAATATGTGATTTATATTAGCTGATATTTTATTGTTTTCATGGATTAACAAGAATTGGTTCTGTTACTTTTCATAACATTTGTCATTACACCACAACTGATGCCTTACTGAACAAAATGTTCTAATGAGTGAAAATAAAGTTATTTATTTTCTAATCTTGTTTTCAAGTTTCATCAATTTTTCTTTTACTTGGCAGAATTTACAACAGAGTAAGAAGCATCACACAAATTTTATTGGGATATATGAATAGGGTCATCAAGTGGCTTCTATACTTTAAATACCAAACCACACCTTATAGTTCTCTAGTTCTGACTCAGTGTCATGTTGATCTGGTTGCTCTGTTCATCACATTTGACTTATAGCTCAAGATTTGAAATAATTGAAAAAAAAAAAGCTCAACATTTCTTTAACTTTGTTCAAAATTTAGATTAGACCAATGAAAATAATTATATAATTTCAAGTAAACTTTAAATGTATAAAATATTAATAAGGAGAGATAATATAGACCTAAAGGGTGTGGAATATGCTAAATTTGAAGTAAGTGGGAACTGGGAATAAAGAGAAACAACTGAGCATGATGTATATTCTACAAACGTACTTTTCTTGTTAGTGAAAGTAAACATGAGGATATTACATGTTCTATGTTTTAGATTTGTATTTTCACTCCAAAGAATTTGAAGGAGGGTGCCATTCTATTTTAATAATATAGATCAAGTAAGTGATAAATGCATTATAACTAAGAAAGAAGATAGCGAATAGAGTAGGAGCAAGTACACAGCCCTGCTTTACGCCATTTTCTATTGGAAAGGGATCAGAAAGGGCACCTGTGTGTCACACTGGCTTTCAGATAAGACCTAGTCCACTAAAGAGTGGGTTAGTCGGTCGAGCAACACTCGAGCAAAGATCTTTCCTGCTACTCACAGAAGTGTAATGCCTCGATAGCTTTAAGGTTTGAGCAGATAGGCTTGTCACCCTTTTTGTATAGGGATATGATTACGGAGTCTCGAAGTTCAGGTAGGACCACGCACTTCTCCCAGCATAGAGCGAACAAGTCTGTTAGCCTCTCGGTTAGGGCGACACCACCCATTTTAAATATTTCAGCGTCCATCAGAGCCAGGTGCCTTGTGTTTTGTTTTTTTTTAGTTTAGATATTGCTGTCTCAATTTCCTCAGATGTCGGTAGGTCGTCGAGCTCCTCTCTCATAGTTTTCTGGGGGACATTTGCAAGCGATTCCTTCGATAATGATGGGTCCATTGAGGCAGCGATTGCACGAAGACATCTATATCCGGCTTCGTTCTACCGGCAATGTGTTCAATCTTCGACTATTCCATACAAAAACAAAGGAGATGGTCATAACGGAGCTTCTCTATGCCGATGATTGCGCCCTGCTAGCTCACAATAAACATGACCTCCAGAACGCGGTAAACGAATTTACATACGCTGCCGCCTAACCCTAACCTCGGGAAACCAGAATTCATGTTCCAGAAGTCGCCCAATAAAACATACTCAGCCCCAAGGATCACCGTAAACGGACAGCCCCTTAATGTGGTAAACCACTTCACATATCTAGGTAGTATAGTGTCAAATGACGCCTCACTTTCAAGGGAAGTTGATTACCGTCTCGCCAGGACCAGTAGCGCTTTTGGACGCCTTCAGGCGAGAGTTTGGCGGAACAGATCGCTCCGCCTGCCTACAAAAATTAGTGTCTACCAGTTGGTGGTTCTCTCAACCCTTCTGTATGGCTCTGAGACATGGCCACTATATAGGAAACATCTAAGACTTCTTGAGCGCTTCCACCAAAGATGCTTGCGCTCCATCATGGATATACGATGGCAAGACCGCACTACAAACAGCAATGTCCTTGCGAACGCCGGTATGGACAGTATAGAGGGACTTTTTTTGGTGCGACAGTTGCGCTGGGTAGGGCACGTATCCCGTGGGAAGCGTGGTCGAGAGGCTTGGCTTGCCTACCTAGAAGGGGGATCGAGGTTCGACACCCGACTCGGGCAGAGTTGTGTTTACTGAGCGCCTAAAGGCAGCATGGGAAACCAACTCCTAGATACCCCCTCCTCCCACTGGTCCACAAATGAGATTGGACCAAACGCGCTCTGAGCATGTTATAAGCATGAAAGTAGCGCTATATAAAAGCTATAATAATGAGAGACGAACGTATGCCAAAGGCAGTCTTTTTTTTTTTTGGTGAACTAAAAGGTGATCGACGTAACAGAAGCGCCCCACGGAAACAAGTCAAAGACCAGCTTAGGCGTCAACTTTCTTTGGCTGACATAGAAGAGAGTACCTGGTTGCATGCGGCCTCAGAACAAGGCAGCTGGAGGTCACTCACGAAGGCCGCGAGATACACATTTGAGACTAAATGAAAATCTGCTCCCTAGGACAAACGCAGGCGGCGAAAAGAAAATCTAAATCGACCACCTGCGGACAATGGTTATGCTTACCCTGGATGTGGCAAAATAAGTAGGTCACAGCTGGGACTGCGCAGCCACACGAAATACTGCATTCCTGTATTATATAATTAAATAAAATAAGATATAATCTTCGGACTCAAAGACTAGTCTTATTATTATAACAAAGAAAATAACGTGGAGGTCATTGATCTGATATAGCATGTTCAGTTAGTATAGACATATAGATATAAGTACTGTCATAGACTATATATAATCTATGGTACTGTCAGTAAAAAATACTTTTAAAATGTTTCGTATTATCTTTTTTTTTCATTTCAAACATGGGTATTCGTTTCGGATCAACATCAGAGAGAAAAAAAAAAGGGGGTTATTTGACACGGTTTTCGTCTGGGTAGTAATGAGCTCTTCTGTTAAACAAAATAAGATTTTTTCGTTGTTACAATTTTTACATGATTTTTAATTAGATAGATGGGCCTTAGCCTTAGGCATAACTAAGTAAAGTAAGTACCTAGCTAGCTGATTAGTTTTACCGCTGATTCTATTTTGGCTAAGATCTAAATCTAGACTGACATCTAGATCTATCTAGGATTAGAATCTATTATTATTCTTTATTTTTATTCTTATTATCTAGAATCTTAGATGACTGGTTCAGTCAGTGGTTGCCGCATCTAGAGTATGAGTTATGAGTAACTATCTATCATCTATGGACTAGTCTAGTAGTAAGAAGATCTAGTAGCAGTCTAGATCGTCTGACTCAAGATCTATTGCTAAGGCGTCTAAGTCTAAATGTAGATTCTAGTAGTAGTAGTAGGATGGCTGCCTGGTCGTGCGGTTTGCGCGCTGGACTGTCGTTCAGATTTATCGATGGTCCAGGGTTCAAACCCTGCCCGCTCCCATCCCCCGTCGTCCTGCGGGAGGTTTGGACTAGGAAGTAAACTATCTTCAACTCTGAAGGAACATCCGAAACATGTAAAACATTTTAGTAGTAGTAGATACTAGATCGATCTATCGACTATTCTAAAAATAAAAAAAGAGTCAAAAGACTAAATCAATCAGAAATCTAGTCTAGATCTAATGATCTATAGTATTAGGAAGTATACTTTATATACTATTTACTATACTTAACTCAGTCAGTTAATTAATACTCGACTACAGTAGTGAGTAGAGTCTACTTAAAACTTAGTCTTAGTACTAAATAGTACTTATAATAGTTATATAAGATAATAAGTTACTAGTCTAGTTAGACTCTAGTTATTAGGACCAGTGACAGTGTCCCAGTCACGCCCAGGCCAGTGACAGTGCGTTTTGTGACACTAGGCATGACTAGAGCAGGGGTTTAGACTTAGTGACAGTGCAGTGAGCGACTGACACCGAGTGAGTGTTTTTTTAAGTTTTTGTGTATAGATCTAGATATGATATAAATTAACTAATAACTTAATATAAGTCTCTATCTAATTTAGTAATTATATATCAAAGTATTAGTTTACATGACTAGATATGCACAATCATGTGGTAAAACTTCCCATCGAAGGACCCTTTTGAAGAATGTTATGCAAGTGGCAGCGCCACGCTGTCTATTGCTTCAGTAATCAGGTCACAAGTTTACCGGCTTGACGGTGTCAGTAGTATCTCCCTCTAAAGCAAAAAAAAAATTAAATATTAAGATCAAGGTGTCAATGCCAGGAAGTGTCTTTTTAGATATATATATATGATATATATTATATAGTATACATGCTTTTGGCCTAGAGATCTAATTTTGAAGTCTTGATATTGTTATAACTGTGGAGGCAATGCAGATAGGGGAATTGTGTGTGTGTAATCAGCTGACACAGATAACAGTGGCGAGTACTTGGCAACCATTCAGCATAGATTTGTGTTGTAAACAGTACTGAGGCCAGGCACATAGGATGGGTTATGTGACATCCAGAAAGGACAAGTGAAGCTCTATCGGTTTTGAGAAGGCTTTCAGGGAACCTATGTAAAGAGAGAAGGTGACAGTCAAAATGGTTTGGTTTGGATTCAAAGTGAGGACACTTCACAAGTACGAGACAAAGTCAAGTTCAGTACAGTGAGTCCAGTGTGAAGGTGGTACAGAACAGTTGAATCCAGTTCGAGCCTGGGATGAGGTGGAGAGGCCAGTAGAGTTCGGTACATCAGTATGGTTATCTACTTTGAAGCATTTGTACATTCATTGTTATATGTTGTCAGTGGTTCAGTATTGGCTGTGATTTATTAGTCATTAGATACTTTACACATTATTTGGAGCCATGACTTCTCAAGCTCTTTGAGTTCTCAATGATGCATTGTGCAGAGTATTTATTTGTGTCTGAATATAGACAGATGTTACAATATTTAAATCTAGTAGTGCTTATTGAACTTTAGATAGAGTAGTTTATTTATTCCGGACATTACATGAATTTTGGACAACTTGAAGTGTTGATTTTACCTCGTTTTGACACGATTAATTTGCAAAATTGAGGGTTTGTGCACTGTGCATGTCCATTTTCAATCAATTCTATGTCACTTTCGTTCGTTTTCAATATTTTCCAGACAGTATACATCATTTTTAAAGTTGCATGGTAAGCCATTTTTATTTCTGTCACCTGGATAAACTTAGCTAGCTTCCGGATTAAAAGTTTTTTTTTGGTTCCTGTTAAATGTTGTGCACTTTCAAAATTGATCATTACGTTCATTTATAGACAGAGCATCACTTGTTACATTGACTGTGCTTCATTTATAGACAGAGCATCACTTGTTACATTGACTGTGCTTCATTTATAGACAGGGCATCACTTGTTACATTGACTGTGCTTCATTTATAGACAGAGCATCACTTGTTACATTGACTGTGCTTCATTTATAGACAGAGCATCACTTGTTACATTGACTGTGCTTCATTTATAGACAGAGCATCACTTGTTACATTGACTGTGCTTCATTTATAGACAGGGCATCACTTGTTACGTTGACTGTGCTTCATTTATAGACAGAGCATCACTTGTTACATTGACTGTGCTTCATTTATAGACAGAGCATCACTTGTTACATTGACTGTGCTTCATTTATAGACAGAGCATCACTTGTTACATTGACTGTGCTTCATTTATAGACAGGGCATCACTTGTTACATTGACTGTGCTTCATTTATAGACAGAGCATCACTTGTTACATTGACTGTGCTTCATTTATAGACAGATCATCACTTGTTACATTGACTGTGCTTCATTTATAGACAGGGCGTCACTTGTTACATTGACTGCGCTTCATTTATAGATAGAGCGTCACTTGTTACATTGACTGTGCTTCATTTATAGACAGAGCGTCAATTGTTACATTGACTGTGCTTCAAAGATGTGTCATTAAAATCTTAAAGGGGTGTTGGGATTCAGATTTTAAAAAGCGATGGAAAATTTATTTCGGACAACTCTCCAAGAATAAAAATGACCCCAAAAAATAGCCAAAATTAATATTTTTTTGTATGCTTCTATGGACCAGACCTAGTCTATTTTCTTTTGATAGTCTATGAGATTTTTCTATTTACTAAATAATTTTTTTACTATTTCTAATGTAGTCTTAGCCTATAATATTTTTTTCACTCTTCTTTGCTTTTTATTTTTTAAACAATTCTTTTTTATTATAGACTAGATCAATTAATTCTAGACTACAGATTCTAAATTCAATTTTTAGATTTAACTCCAGATTATTTTAAATAGAATTGAATTGAATAAATATATATCAAATATAGTCTATTTATAAGATAATTTTATCCTTACTAAAGAATACCAACCAAAAATCTTTTAGAAGGTTTTCCAGAAGCACTGATTCAAATTTCTTCCAATGGCACCCATTTTTTACTCCTCGCTCCATGATACCTTCATCCCATTAATTAGCCATCTCCCCAAACCCATTCTTCTGATTATTGATGGGCTGTACACCTCTCACACTTCCCTCATAGAAACATCTCAACTTTGTTTTGATTACCAAATCATTTTGAATTGTCCTCTTCCCCAAGCCAGTCTATACCTGATGCAGCCCCTTGATCAGGCATTTTTTGCTGCCATTAAGAATGCTTGGAAGGATGCATTTAGACAGCACGTGGCATCAACTGGTGATGGTGTGTCCTTAGAAACATTTGCTAAGGTTTTTAAGCCTACATGGGGAAAATGTGCTAAAATTGAGTTAGTCAAGCAAGGCTTTATGGCTGCAGGGATATACCCTTTCAGTCCAGAAACAGTTAAATCAAGGCTGGAAAGTTGGGTCCCAGTTTACTGTACAGACCACAAACATCATCATCTGCCTCACTGGCTGTGCAAACTCTTCCTTCCACCTCCTGTGATGTCTCACCTCTTGCTTCCCCACTCCATGATACCCTACCTATTTCTCCCACCTCCCACAATGACTTAACTCTTGATTCTGCCTCCCACAGTCCTGCCATCACTCATGATGTCTCACCTTTTGCTTCCTTTTCCAATGATATTCTACATCTTCCTTCAACCTCCCATGATAACCCACCTCTTCCATCTGGCTCTTGTTTCTCAACTCTACCAGCAACATCACCTGATTCACCTTTACCTTCCACCTCATATGGAAGTTTTTTTCAATATTGGCTAATCTCCTAACACAGAGTTTTCCAAACCATATGACAAAACTATATTTGAAAAATTTAGTGAACTTTCCCTCTCTGAGGACATTTTAAAGATACCCTCCTTTAAGAGCAAGGACAAAAGTAGTGCTAAACCCAAAAAATTAAAACCAACTCTCCCAATTCTTGTAAGCAGCGAGGAATTTTGGCAAGCCTTTAAGCGCAAGATTACAGAAAAAGATGAGCAAGAAAAGATTAAAATATGTAGGAAGGTAGACAAAGATGAGACAAAAAGATGAAGATGCACTGCAAAGAAAAGTCTTGAGAGAAAAGAAGAAGGTAGAGAGACAATAGAAGAAAGATGATGATGCAAGGAAGAAAACAATTTTGTCAGGAATGATGACTCTGAGGTAGAGAAACTGAACACCCAGCTGGACTCACAAGGTATAGACTTTTTTTTTTTCTTTGTTTTCTTGAAATCATTTTTTTTAAATTCAAGAATACTTAAGGACTTAATGGTATTAATCATTTATAACTTTTAACCCATTGACATTTTTTAAATGTTTAAATATTACTGAGACCCTTGGCTTTAAAGGTTCTGTTTGTTTTTTTTTTAGTTTTTTAAAACCTATTCTGTATTTGCCAATAGATGGTAAAACTTTTAATTTAGGGACCATGGCAGTTATCTATCCTTACATATTCTGACATACTATTGGGACCTACATGCACTCTCTCTCTCTCTCTCTGTCTTAGTTGATCTAGATCCAACTGCAAGATCTATATGTGATATAATGACTTATTCTGGGTTTGATTTGACCCCCCTTTTTCCCTTTTATTCCCCCCCCCCCAAATCTTCACATAAGCTATTGTAATTAAGCTAGATGTCAAATCATTATAATTGCATACATATGGTGTTATTATTGATAATTAGTGCTATTGTATTCTATAATCTACTTTTAAAAGGCTTCATCATAAATAAAGTTCATAATTTGATTCAATTTGAAAAGATGTGGTAACATATATTTTTTTTTTATACTAGAGCAACATTTAAAAAAACAACAACCAAGGTTCCTTTGATTTATAAAATTTTATACCTATTTATTCTCCTACTTAAATATTATGAAATTAGCTGTATACATCTTTTTTTTTTTTCAAAATCTACAATGATATTAATATATCGTTTACTTTGAAGGAACTGTTAGATCATGTAGCACCGTCAAACTACTAAAAGGTCCCCACCGCAACATTATTGTTAATACCGGGAACCCTTGGGGAAAGGAACTTACTTCTCAAAGGTAAACTTTAATTTTACTTTCATTTTTTATTTTCCCTTTTTTAGGATATATTTACCTCTAGATGATCTGCACATCTTTGTGAATAGATTTGTGTCCGAACCTTATATAGGCCAGACTAGATTTGTATCCGAACTTTATATAGGCCAGACTAGATTTGTATCCAAACTTCTTTGGTCACCTACTGAATACATGTAGGATTGCTTAGATCCAATATTTTCCATCTAAATAGCTTTGTATTGCTAATTGTCTATAAATCTGTCTTTCATCCAGTAAAATCTTTTCTTATATATACTGATACTTGGACTCATGCATTTCTTAACATTTTTACAGATGTTTAGTTTTTCATTTTGGCTAATTCAGACAGATATTTTATGTCTATTTGAACTATTTCTCAGAAAGAAAGGCACTTAAAGTATTAGACCATAATTAGAAAAAATGATTAACATGCTTTAATCTTTCACTAGTTCCTGTTTCGAACCTTGCAATCTATTGTGCATATGATTATGTGGCCAGCACAATGACCAACTGCATTTACTTTTCCCAACTGAAGTTAGGTACCCTACCTATTTCTTCTTGGGACTGTGGGTCACACTAGAATTCTTGCTTAGCCTTTAAGATCAGTTTTCATCTCCAAACCAAGTATTTCTCAAATATTTGCTGGTTGAAAACAATAAGAATTTCATTTGTGCCGCCTTAAGTTGGCTGGAGAAATTTTTAGCGCTGTAGGCTTTTACAATGAAGGCTTTTAGAATGTAATGAAAAAGACGACATATTATTATAAAACAATATTCTGATTTTATTTATCATAAATATTTACAATATGTATAGAATCCAAATTTATGTATCGGTATTAAATGTTCATTGACTCGCTGTTTTTCTTCCACCCCCCTTTTCACATTTTTTCAAATTGTCACTCCCCACAGTTTGAGAAATACTGTCCTAGCCAAAGCCTCTTGCAGGGATAGAAGCAGTCTGGTTCTAACTTTGGACCATAGTGGTGACATTCTAAAACACAGACCAAAATAACTAGACAGCCATCTCTTCTGTTTCCTAGTTGCTTGCATCCCTCTCTGCACTCAGAATGACAGTCACAGAGTCAGTTCTGTCCACTAGTTGCTTGCATCCCTCTCTGCACTCAGAATGACAGTCACAGAGTCAGTTCTGTCCACTCCTTGCTCGATTCTTTCCCACTTTGTAATTCACCAGATGAAGGACAAATGATGTTGTAACATGACCATACATTGTTTATGGTTTTATCAGTAGTCAATAGGGCACCATGAGAAGGAATCAACTTCAAAACACTTGTCACAGTACAAATAATGTTGTTGTTTTTTTAACTAAAACAGATGTTTAGACACAATTTATATTTGTCTTCATATTGTTACTACTTTAAAACATTTAAATACTGTACTCTTCCCTTTGAGGCCACATACTTTTTTTTCTTTACGGTCAAGTGCATTTGTCTTTGAGACCAAGTACCCTTTTCTTTTTAGGCCAAGTACTCTTTAGTTTAAGACAAGTACTCTTCTCTTTGAGGCCAAGCCATTCATGAGACAGTTCCAGTACATCATTTTGTTGCGACTAGTCATCTGGCCTGCATTTTGACAACCTAAAATAACTTTCTCCAACATAATTCACATACATAAGATCTGACTTACATAAAATAAGAGTTAAGATCTTTTTTTACTATTTAGAATCTGTGTATGCTCTGCAGCTTTGAGTGACCAGGGTTTGAAACCTGAAGACATCCACTATTTTATTTGCTTAAATGGACACATAGAACAGATTGGCAACCTCAACCTCTTCTCTGGAGCTGTCCAATGTGTAGGCTATGATATTTGTCAACATGATCAGTACTTACTGCATGAGTTGAAAGAGGTATCTACAGAGGTATCTACAGACTAATATTTTTTGTTTTTAGTGTTTTGTGCAGGCACAGTTTAAATTCTTTGTATTGCTCCCCTATGATTGCAGTAGTTGCATAGATAAAGATTTTGTAGACATAATAATGCAACTAGCGAAGCTTCCCTTTGCTATCTTAATATCCACATAGCTGGTGAAGTAAAAGTTCATCAGTCGCTGGGCCATTTGAAGAGCTCTTTGTCAAATTCAGAGATTATTTTAATCAGGTCTTAAATGTAACTTTTCTATGGGAAGATTGGACAGACATCTTAATGTAGACAGAAAATGTGATTGTTCTACAAATTTATTCTTAAACACTCAAACATTCATAAATGTTCTCAAATCTTAAGGCAATTCTCAAACAGAATCAAACTATCCAACTCATCACATTCCATTTAAATTCCTCTTCTGCTATACCATGGCATTATGATGTAGCCTGATTTAGACATTTTTAGTTTTTGACATGCTGAAGTTGAAGTTTTGTTTGTTGACTGACTTGCATTTTGAACATGTTTATGTATTTGTATTGATGATGTTTACTTTTGATATCCTTGAGTTATTTTTGTGTAAAACAAGATAAGAAATAGAAAACTTCATTGTTACACTGACTGTTTAAATAGAGCTAAGTAATTTTTCCCTATTTCATTCATTTGTTAGTAAATAAAGCAATTGGCTTGTTTTATCAACTACTTTTCATTTGTCATTAATAATTGCATACAATGTTTAATTTCTTTAAATATCTTTGCGTGCTGAACTACCTAGAATGTCATCATTATCCTTTCCTTTAAGTTCCGGGGCAACACAGAGTATGATGAATGTATATGTCAGATCCTTTCTATGTGCTAATTTCTTAGTATAAAAAAAAATAGAACTTAGTATAAAAAATCAGAACAAATTAATTTCTTAATAAATAAAAATACAAATCATTTTGTTTGAATAAAAACATCATTTCAATCTTGAAATAGCTTGAAGAAGCCATCAGTTAAGTGAATATCTCATGTTTACTATTTTACAAATATCTTTCTGAGTCCTACCCTGCGTCACTGCACATTATGGATAAACTTTTCTTTATTTATTCTTGATACTGCAGGTCTTATTTGTTCTTCCTGCAGGGGATGCCCTTCAACATAGATGAGGATGTAGAAATATGGCCAACACCTGGTCATACAGGAAATGATGTGTCGGTGGTGGTGAAGAAGTCTAATCTTGGAGTATTAGCAGTGGTTGGTTAGTTGTTTTTTTGTTGTTGTTGTTAGGTGGTGTAAGAAAAGTACAACCTTCTGCTTGACACAGAAAATCATGTTGAAGGATTGTACTATCCAGCTTTAAATAGTATGGTTAAAGTTCCCTTTCCAACCTTGCAATCAAACGCAAGATGATGTAAAGGTCATATGTTTCTGTGGCCCCCTGGTAGAGAAAACAAAATGTTAATAAATAACAGCCATTTCATAACAAAAACATTTTAGACCAGTCACTTGCAGAGTAAGACTCAGCCAAAAATTGGAGTATACGTTAAAAATTATTAGAGTAGTTTATGCTATTTGGACACCTACAGGCCAAAATAAAATTGATATATCTTGATTTCAGAATCAAGAATGTAGTTGTATTTTAATCCAGAATGCTTTACTAAGCCACCTCTTAACATCTCTATGTTTCCTATAGTTGATGAAAATTATACTGGACGAAAGGAAATGATGAAATAGATGAAGGAAACAGAGGCGATGGAAACGAGGTAATCCTTTTTTTTTTTTCCATTTACAAATATATTCTGTTATCAGATGTAAGGCTTGCTAAGAATACATCATATGGTCTATTTCTAGGGGTGCACCGGATAGTGCTTTTTTATATTTGGCCGGAGCTGAATATTGCCGAATAGTAAATATGATATTCGGTCGAATCTGGATACCTACATGTCTTGTAAATACCTTGTGTGGATGAAAATTTTGCAAAACTGTTAAATAACATACCTATATTATTTTTTTTCCTTGTATATACCTTATTGTTTTAAACTCTTGTTACTGGTTAGGGTTAGGGCCCTAACCCAACCCTGCCTAATTAACTAATCTGTGTAGCATGAGTGTCTGTGTATGTGCGACCAACTGTAGAGGGTGTGTGTGGGAGGGTCAATGGAAATATGTAACTAGTTACTAAATTAATTTCTCAAAAGTAAAATCTGGCTTGTATAGTGGGTAGATGTATGAATTCATGAATTTCAGACCAACAGCTGATCATCAGACTTTAAATTTAAAGTCCAAAGACCGCTTCTGGTTCTGGTTTCAAGGGATTTATACTGATAATAGCTGTTAGTTAATAGTTGGAATCTGAAGCGTTAGTTGGAATCTGAAGCGTTGTAGATCAATATTTATTGTTTTAGATTAATCCATTTGATGTAAATGATATTAGGTTAACAGCGGGAGCATCAATAATACCTATTTATAGCTTGAACCTTAGATGGTGCCGAAACAGTTTTAATTGTAGTCTTTAGGCCTATTATTGAGATCTGTTTAGATCTACAGTTGTATAGGTCTAAGAGCTTTAGGAAAACCAAATATAGAAGAAAAAAAAACTCTTCCACACCCTCCCTACCAAAAAAACCCATAAATAGACTGTATGTTTGACTGATTGTAACAACCTGGTCAGATAGATGTAGTGGGCTTACACATATAGTCCTAGTGTAGTTTGTATTGTTGATGGTGTTGACCATCACACGTTTTTTTACCTTGGGCATAAGCAACAGTGTTGAGTGGTCGTCAGGCAAAAGGATTGGCCTGGTCAATCAAGCAAGTAGACTTAGTATACTCGCACACTAATTACAGGGGTTAAGTGTTTCTTAACACTCCAGTATATGTTTGTTATTTCTTTGCTAGATATAATTGCGTGCCGTAGATCAATTTCTTTTATGTGATTTTAAAATTTACTGTAAGCTTTTCCATTATAAAATAAGTCAATAGAATTAAACAATGAAATGAACTTTCTTCACATGCACATCTTTGTTTTATTTTATTGTGCAAAGAACCTATGCCTATGTAAAAAAACACATCTTCCTTAATTATTTCTGATTTTATTGTGGTTTCTGTAACTGTAACAAAATGGCACGGTAATAAGCCTATAGGTGTTAGAAAAATTAGATCAACCGTAATATTTATTTACAGTGTAGTATGCTTCCTTAGCACATTGTGTTTTTCCATTCTGGCTTAAAAATGGTCAATCTCTATCAGTAAATTGAGTGAAATAAAATAGGCCTGGTCGTGTCTTTTACGCCAATATACACAAATCTGAGACTTGTACTTTTTCTACAAAATAATTAGTTACTGGATAACTGGGCTATGCTTTGAGTTTGTTCTGTGTAGCAAAAGGTCACTCATTTAGTTATTCCAGCTAACTGAGATTTATATCCAAGTAACTAGGCACACAGGAAGAGGTGTGGCCACTAGTACAGTCACATGATTGAGATTTTTCTACAAATAAGCAAACTTATTGTCCAGTTACTCGTGTAGAGGTGTGGCTCCCTAATTAAGATTTACTACCAAGTAAACAAACTCAGTTCCCCCATGTGCCCCTTTCCATCGTATCTGACTTTTGGTCACCTGTCAATCATTGAACTCAATGTGATGGACTAAAATAAAAGGGAGTGGGAGTTTTTCATCTCTACCCCTGAAAATATACCTGGTTACCCGTATAGAGGTGTGGCTTGAAGTCCACCCCCTACTAATGATTTACTACCAAGTAAACAAACTCTCTCGTAAGGTGTGACCTCTAGAGAGTGTCAATATGCTGGCATTAAACCTACATCCATCGTATTTGAATTGTTGTCACCTGTCTATCAATAGACTCAATGTGATGGACTAAACAAATAAAGAGAGGGGTGGGAGTTGTTCATTTCTACATCTGGAGATATACCCGCACAGCATGACGTAGTCAAGGGATATAACATCTTAACATGTTAACTAACCCGCTCAAAGGTCAAGACAAAATGAAATTGCATACCATTGTTGCTCTATATGTAAAACACATATGTAATGTACAGTTTCATTTCTATTTATATTAACACACCTTGTCTTTATAATATTTGATGTTTGGTACATATTCATGTAGGCTCTATTTTTAAGCACATTATTATGTTTTAATATTAACATGAATACATTCTATAACAGACATTGATGGAAGGAGGTCCACTTTGTGCATATTAAATAGGTGTACTTTTTACTATTCGGCCAACTACCTGGCAGTGATATTCGACCGGAGCCAAATATGGCAGAATGGGGAAAAAAGGCCAAATATTCGACAGAAGCCGGAGCGACTATCCGGTGCACCCCTATAGGCTATCTATTACATTGCTATGAATTCAAGAAGAGGGTCTTTTACTTTGTGAAAGGTGAAAGGTTTTGTAATAGACTATAACAACAAGAGTCTCAATTAACACATTGAATTTTTTTAGTCTTCCATTCGTCTCCTTTACTCCAGCATCTTGTTATGAGTCTGACCCACTTTTACACACAGTCCTGACTTACACACTTTCTTTGCTGTTCACTCAACCATTTACAATGAAGATCAACTGGTCATTTCTTACACAGGCACACACACTGCACTACCAGCCACTCAAAACACATTCACTTACTATCACATGTTTTTCTATGACCTTTCGCTTGTAGGCCTTCATTCAATTCTTTTTCTTGATTTTTCTATTGATTTTCATGTGAGCGAAGAGCTTTACCCTCTTTTAATACTCAAGGTAGCTTACACATATGATGTGCTAAATTATAGAATGTAATTCTTATATTAAGGACTGCATCTTAATTTCTAGGCACCTCTTCTCTTTGTCTTGTATAGATAAGTCTAATCAGAGGTAACACTATAATAAGGAAATAACACAGGTGTAAGGCCAAAAATATTAAGGCAGTTAATGCTGATGAACAATGTCGAACAAGAAGTTTAATACGTAATGAAGATAACTGTTGAATGTTGTATTATCTAAACATCTACTACTTCAGAAACTAAAGCCGACCTGACTCAAGAGCTGCAAAAAAGTCTTCTATTAACCTTTTGCTCTACTTCCTAAATCTAGTCCTGGATAAAACACATATAAACTGTGTAAAAGTATATCTAGATTTATCCTTGACTATCAGATGTGTTATTTGTTTGCTAGACAACTCAACCCTATTATACACAAGGAAAAACACCTGGCAGTCTTTTCATCATTTAAAGCAAATAATCGACTAGACTAGAATCACTAGACCTATCTGACCAATAGACCAATACAACACACATTTATGGTCTACTGTCCAACATTTAGTGTTCTAGCCTGTTTATTTTAGAGCAGAGAGGGAGGGGTGTAGATGAAAGTGTTACTTTTTTTTTCTAGGGTTGATTACCCAGATGTTCTGAGCAGATAACTGTAAATGTGTAAGTCAAGAAATCTAGATCTCAGTACTGCAGACTATAGAATCTATTATATAGGCCATCGCTTCCGAACCATCTGTCAAATGTTTAACTGTCTGTTTTAAGCTGAAACTATAAAAAAGATAAACATCTAAGTTCTCCTATTATTAACAAATTATAGTTTGGCACTAATTAATTAATTAAAACCCCAAATTATTGTTCTAAAACGCTTCAGCTTCCCACTATAAATTAACAAAAGTAAGCAGAGCATGAGACGTAAACACAACCATGTGATGTAAACATAACCATGTGAC
Source organism: Biomphalaria glabrata (assembly GCF_947242115.1). Lineage (NCBI taxonomy): Eukaryota > Metazoa > Mollusca > Gastropoda > Planorbidae > Biomphalaria > Biomphalaria glabrata. Next base: position 1,233,807 of record NC_074714.1, on the reverse strand, counting down.
TCAGAAGAAATTTGGAAAAACCCCATTTGCCATCACTGTTCTAGATCAACAAATATTAGATTATAATTTAATCTAAATTTTATACTAATTACTAAATCTAGTAAATTTTAGGATCTAATCATTCTATCATTAATTTAGATCTAGTCATCTAGACTAGCGGCACGATTACGCTAGATGTCTAGATCTGGAAAATCTAGATTACTCTATATTTAGACTTTAAATAGTGACAGAGTAGATGATACTAAAAATTGATAAAGATTTTTAGAATCTAGGTAAGATCTAAAACTTTAAGAAGATCCAATACTATAAGAATACTCTGAATTTAGATCTTAACTTGGTCAGAGTCTCTATATTCTATCATGGAGACTATCTAATTTAGTCTAGTAGTAGTAATCTAGATTAGTTTCTAGCTGTATTCTGTGTTTAATATATACTTTATATACTTTTTTAGAATGGTAGAGATATTTAGTATATTATTATGGAATTTATACACACTTCTGGTTAGTGTGATTCCAGCCCCCACCTCATTGTGGTTGCCCTGGGGTGGTCAAGAAGAACTGTTTTTTTTTTTTTGGTTGTGGTTTCATGGCCACGACCAATGTAAAATAGCCACGCAGCTCTGACCCAGCTTGTTGGAAATATGGCAAGCTTAGTAGCCACTGTACCTGACTCACCAGGTTCGGAATGAAGGCAAAAAGCTGGAGGTCAATATGCTAGCTGAAGAAGACTTGAACAAGTGAGCCCAGCCAATTTCAACATTACAATACCATTGCACTGAAAGACTGCAGAAAACAGGAAGAGTTGAAGATCACCTTATCAAACAAGTTTCAACATTACACTACCATTGCACTGAAAGACTGCACAAAACAGGAAGAGTTGAAGATCACCTTATCAAACAAGTTCCAGCTCCTAGAAGAGGAGACAGTAGAACAGACATGGCAGAAACTGAAAAAAAAACCCAGTAACCTTCACATGCCAAGAAGTACTGGGTCTCAAGTCATACACCCACAAGGAGTGGAGTTCAGCAGAAACTCTTCAGAAGATCAAGGAAAGAAGAGAGAAGAAAGCAGGCATGAACAACAGCAAAACAAGAGCAGCAAAAGGAAAAGCACAAAAAAGAATATTCTGAAATAGATAGGAGTATCAAGCATAGCATCAGAACAGACAGGCAAAAATACATTGAAGCACTAGCAAAAGAAACAGCTCTTCAGAACAGTACCAAAGAACTGTAACCAGTCATCAAAAACATATCTGGAAAATTTGCCATGTCAGAGAGGCCAGTAAAGGACAAAAATGGTGACTTGATAACAGATGAAGAGGACAAAAGAAGAGACTGGTCGATCATTTCCAAGAGCTTCTTTACAGACCTACTCCTGTCAACCCACCAAAGATACCGCCAGCTGTAAGAGACCTATCAAGTGCAGTGCATCCACTTAAGAGCTGACAATTTATTTGAAGAAGTAGTTGATAACAACACAAACCATATTCATCTATTGGAATCTGCAATAGAAAAATTTGATGTAAGATTCAAGCATATATTGTATTTGTCCTCACTGTCATGAGCTCTTTTGCAGAGTAGTATTGTCTCTATTCAATCACACTGAAGAAATCTAATTAGAATATATCTTTCTTGAGTTTAATTTCTTCAAACTTGATTCAAAATCAAATAAGCTATCCAACAATACAAAAATTAACATGAATCACTTTTATGAAATAGCTGGCTATCTTACAATATTGTCAAATAACTGAAGTACATAAATTACTAGTCGAATAATGACCACTGAATAATGACTCATCTAGGAAGCTTTGTGTTGCCTGGCCTTTCTTGCTACATAATTCTTAGTCTTCTACCTATTCCTGACTACTCATGCATGTTTACCTAAACATCTCTTCAAGGTCATATAAAAGAATGACCTATTTACCTAGTCGTTCACTCACACACTCCACTTTTAGCCCACTTGACTAGTTAACTTATTCTTGGAATTAAGGCACTTAACATTATTTCCTGTACCATGACAAATAAAAATTGTTTTCTTCCTACTTGAGCTATGATTGTACAGAATGTTACTGGTCTCTGCCCAGATTTTCAACTATTCATTGTATTCACAAAACTTTTTTTTTTTTTTAAAAGGCTTCCATTCTGTATTCTGTTTGTTCATTTGGCTTCAAACAAGCTACAAAATGAATGTCTGTCCTTGTGTCACTTTCATCTCTAATAAGTTCACAATCTCCATCAAATATTTCGCTTACACCACTCTTGACGACATCTTGAATCGTTTCTGTGTTCTCCTCATTATCTTCAGGCTCGCTTTATAAAGTCCGTTTAGTGCCACTCTGACAAATACACCGCCATGTCTCACAAAAAAAACTTTTCCATCTTGAAAGACCAGGTCCCAACCATCTTTCTTTGCCTTCACGCTTGTAAAAAACTTTGTCACCATTTTCTGATGCTTGAACTTTAGAATGCAGGGCTCATTGTATTCTTTCACTTGAATCAACTATGTTATTCTTAATTAGGAGAGAAAGTCTAAATTACACTTTTTTTTTCTTAAGTTCATTCGAGAGTAGTAGTTGCTGTTTGTTTTGACAGGTTGAACTAGAGGAGCAAAAAAGAACTAAAGAAAACCTTAGGAAGAGAATGCGTGAAGTAAAGGAACTGGATATAACAGCTGACAATCTGTGAGTCTTGAAAAATATATTTATTTACTTATTTTTTTACCATGTTTTTATTAAATATATGAATATGTTTTTTTCTTACTTAAAATGTGAGACAAATAAAACAGGGTTCTCAATTCTATATGAATAGAACAATATCTTAATTAAAGAGCCTTTTTATTACCCTCTTTTTGTTCTGTACATTGTCTACTTTAAGATTTAAAATTACATTGCCCCAGCTAATGTGCATTTTGGACATAAATTATAATAGGATGTCTAAATAAGATAACTTACTAAACTTAAGAGTTGCAATTTCCTACTAATACCAATGGATGACACTGTTAGACATTGTTATGTACAAAATAATATCCTAGAATTAGCAAAAAACAAGAACAAAGATTTTAAATATTTACTCTCATTCTGAAACAGTAAAAGGAAAAAAAAAACAAGTAACTTAGTGAATGTATTATGAAAACAATGTAAGGAACATCATAATATATAAAGCAAAACATTTTGGCAAATATTTTTTTAATGGTAAAGTCAGTATATATCCTCTTAGCACACTCATCAAAAAAATGTAGGCTTTCATTTATTGACTTATTCAGACAGACTTAGCTTTAAATACATAAAAAGTGAAATTAAAATAATTTTTTTTTTTTAAAAAAGCTTATCAGATGATCCAATTATTGTCAGCTTTAGTAGAAAAGGTTGAAGATACTAGAAGAAGATTAGCATTAGCCTACTATAAACATATACACCTTAGTCAAGAGTGAGACCAACTCATGATCTTTTGAATGCCTATGAAAATGTCTTAGAAGAAACTGCAACAATAGAAAAATGAGATTTTTGTTAAATATTTTGACAAGATATGGACAATCAGTAGAGAGAGTTTTGTAGGTGAAGGAGAGCTGAGAAAAGTACAACCATCACATTTCTGTATTTAAATTCCAGTGTTTCTCATACTGGGGAAAGGGAGAGGGGCTTAAAGGTCCTGACAAAGGGGGACGGGGCAGTCAATAAAATTTTAGAAGCAAAATAAAAGTTTGAATGTCATTAAAGTTATCACTCCATGTTTGAATATTAACACACACACACAAAAATGTCATTCTTACCATTGCTTCAATAAATCAAAATATTTTAAATAAAAGGCATCCTTCACCTTTTTAGAAGGACCTTTTAAAAATGTATACTGTTTCGTGAGATGTGACAGCATGAAGACATTTCAAAGTAACTCCGCAAATGTGACTTTATGTCTGAGTGGTTGAAATTCTCTCCACTTTTGCGATCATGCCTTAACATTAATAGTCTTTTTTATGCTTGAGGACATTTGTCTTATTTGTGTATCTGTGTTGATCTCAGAAGCTGTTGTTTTTTTTAACTTAAAAAAAAAAAAGAAAAAATTTTTTAGTCAACATTCACTTTTGGATAGTTTCATTTCAGTTTTCTAAATGATTCAACTAAACACTTTATTTCTAATTCATTTTTTTGATTGACAATGTTTAAAATGAAACCAGTACGTCCCAACCCTATATTTCAACTGTAATAGGCTTTGCCAGAAATGTCAACTAAAAGTTTATTGCATAGGCATCAGAAGTTTCTATTTAGTTTCAATTTTTTTTCTTGATCTCAGGGTCAAGTCTCTAGAAAGTTCATTGAAAGAAAAAGAGCATGAGGTGAAACAGGAGCAGCAGAGAAACAGAGAGCTGGATGCCAAATTTAAGAATCTACTCCAGGAGAAAGTACTGAATCTCAGTGAGTGTTCTCATTATTTGTTGATGAACTTAGGTTGAAACAAATTCACTTTGAAGAGGACTGATTCTAGATTGGCCTTGAGGGATTGTCAGCTGTAGATGGAAATGTTTTCATTGTCGCTGAACTCTGCAGTAACTTATATAACCTATAGATAAGAACATTAGTTACATGCTAGGAAAATATTTTACATTTCTGCAACATCTTATTTTAAGTCGCCGCTACAGGCCAGTTTACAAAAGGGGGAGGGGGGGGGGATTGGACCAAAATTTCCTAAAATTTTTGTAAAGTCTATTCCCATCACTGGGATGTGTAACCACATATAAAACCACACTCCAACAGAATCTTTCAGAGACAATACTATATTACTATATTGATTGTAAAGTATAACTTAACATTATGTAAAGGATCAATGAAAACAAGGCAGTTGAATCCTTGTTACATAATTCCCAAAATGTTTGCATGATAGAAGTGTGTTTATTATATAAAAGATTGAAAAAAAAAGGTTGATGATGGATCTAGATTTTTATAACTCTAGTGATTCACTAGGAATGTTAACCTTTCTTTACTTTCAGGCTTCAAAAAATACTTGATAATCATTACACATAGAAGTCAGAGTTGAGTTCTAAGATTAAAAGTCTTCAAGAAGAGAAAAAAAACCTCAAAGATGTAAGAATTTAGTAAACTAGAAATAACATTTATTTTTTTGTCTTTGTCAAATCTATGACTACTGACATTATAGCTTATTGTTATAAAAAAACAACATGTCAATATGTTAATTGTCCTACAAGGCTCGATAAAACCTTGGACATGTGCTATAGCAACATAAAAATGGCCTACACATCTCGATAGTTATTTCTCGGAGGGTTGGACCACACAATGATCCATCTTACACCCAAGTACAAACCAGTTTTAAAAAACAACAAAACCCGAAGTACAGTCCATCCAGTCATGGTCTGACGACGTTGTTTTTCAGCCACAAAGTTGTCTGGAGCAAACAGATTGGGACATGTTTGTAAACAACTGCCCTGACATAGATGAAATTACCATAACCGTTAATTCGTATATCCAGTTTTGTGAAAACAAGATTGTACCAAAGAAGAAAATTAAAACAATCAGTAATAATTGACCCTGGATGACCAAAGAAATAAAGGAAGCGATTCTATACAAAAAAAAGAATGTTCAAGAGCAGTTCTTCTGAATTCATCTCAGCCAAAAGAGCCCTTAAAAAGAAATTATTTGAAGGAAAAGAGAGATTCAAGGAAAAAATTGAAAGCTCTTTCAAGAAAAATAACTCTAAAGCTTGTAGGAGTGGCTTGAAACAAATTACTGGCTGCGTACCCAAGTGCAAACCAATGTGCGTCGCTGACAATAACAAATTTGTCAATGAATTAAATGATTTCTACTGCCGATTTGACTGCTTGAGAAAGACCACCATGATTTATTGGCATCATTTGAAAACAGTAATAAAAAACCAGTCTCAAGAACTGTTCAATAAACAAGAAGTGACTAAAGATATTTAAACAAGTAAACACCGCCAAAGCCTCGGGACCCGACAAAGTAAGTGGCAAACTTGTAAAGCTATGTGCGGAATAACTGGCTTATATCTTTTGTGCTATATTCAACAAGTCCTGGCAAATGCACAAAATGTCTTCCATTTGGAAGACATCTGAAATAATTCCAGTACCTAAAAAGAAGATCATTGTTTCCAACATCGACCTACGTCCAGTAGCACTTACATCAATTCCAATGAAGTGCCTGGAGAAAATGATTTTAAAACATCTACTGAAAGAAGTCGAAACAGGTCTTGACCGCACCAGTTCGCTTGAAGTATAGAAGATGCAATACTATTCATGCTGAATTGTCTATACCAGTGATGCCCAACCTTATACGGCCTGTGGGCCATTTTAATTTCTAACACTCGTGTCGCGGGCCACATTAACAAAAAGATACCCAAAAATGAAATAGAGAATAAACCATTTTAAAAAGTTATATTACAAATTTGTGGCTCCAATGGGCCTACTTACACCATAATTAAGTTACGTAACAAGGGTTTCAGTTGTCTTATACCTGAAAAAGTTTTCTACTAAAATAAGTGCTTGTAAACATTGTGATCATACCATCAATTTTTGTTCAGAAATGTGTAAGGCTTATGTAGACAACACGGCGTATAAATCTATTGTTCGAAATTTCTCAAGCTGGAAATCTGGATTTGTAAGTCAATCAGTTCCAGTTGGTGTCACTCCTCAGCGGCAATAGTATCATTGGCCTCCTTCAGTCGTAGGACGACTATGGTTCATCTCAGAGCACACTTCCTCATGTGGCTGTGGAGCCCTATTTTGGAGAGACACTCCCGTCCACAGATAGCGCAGGTTAAGGTGGCTTTTGCTTCGGTGGTAGAGGAGCTGGCCGTTTTTCGGTTGGTGTCACTCCTCATTGGCAATAGTAATTATTTCAAAATTTGCTGCTCTGTCATTTAGTTTTGAAGAGATTTTCACCAACACCGTCTACTCGACTCATTTTGCTATTGTCATGCCAGAAAGGCTGACAGCTTCATTTTTTTTTCAGGCCGATTTATTCCATCACTGCTAGCAAGCACCTTTTTATGCTTCATTTCTCTTGTTAATGTGAGCAACTCTGTAGCCTCCATTACAGTATACTCATTTCTTGACTTCTTGGTAAATAAAGGATGGCTGCCTGGTCGTGCGGTTTGCGCGCTGGACTGTCGTTCAGATTTATCGATGGTCGAGGGTTCAAACCCTGCCCGCTCCCATCCCCCGTCGTCCTGCGGGAGGCTTGGACTAGGAAGTAATTATCTTCAACTCTGAAGGAACATCCGAAACATGTAAAAACAACATTTTTTATTTTCCTCAATCACTCAACTCTAGACGTAACTTTGCGATCTTTTCTTGGTGACTCAAACCAACAATGCCACCATATTTTTGTAATGGTTTGTTTTAGAATGCTGTTTATGCTATGTTCCTTAAAACACATTTTACAGATCAAAAATGTTGGCTTATTATGTTCCACCAACAAAAAAAAAAGATCTGTCAACTTTACCTGAAAGTTTCAACATCCAATTTTCGTTTCTTCAGCTCTCCCATTTCATTAAAGTGCAAATGTTATACGATACAGCACCAATCATGTTGCTGTCAAAAGTACACAAACCAAAATGATGCAGAAAAGATGTGCAGTGTTACACACATGAGATGTCAAGAACAGGGCTAGCTCTATACAGCTGCGGTATTGTCCAAGACTCTAAAACAACTGTCAATTCCTGTAGCCGAAAAAAAAAACTAGTGTTCTTATAGAAAACAAATCAACATGAATAGTACAAGAAAATAGAATGAAGGCCATCGAAGAAAAAGCTAGAGTCCTAACAGAAAAAAATTCATTTTTCAACCTTTTTTTCCCCTACTTTTTGTGTAGATGTTTTGGCGGGCCGGTCCAAACCATGTCCCCCGGATCTGGCCCGCGGGCTGTAGTTTGAGCATCACTGGTCTATACCATCATCTTGATACTCAGAGACACTATGCCAGAGTATTATTCATAGATTTTTCATCTGCATTCAACACCATCCAACCACATCGCATGATCTGAATTGAACGTTAGCAAAAACATACAAGCTTGGATTCTAAACTTTCTTATCAAATGCCCACAATATGTAAAAGTGAATGGCATGTGTAAGGTACGAGAGAGCTTAGCACTGGAGGTCGCAGGGGTGCGTCCTGTCACCAGTATTGTATACCATATACACAAATGACATTCAGAGCCTATCAGCTGACACTCCCATCATAAAATTTGCTGACGACAAAGCAATCATTGGCCTTATTTCAGGTGACGAAAGTCTGTACCATTCAACAATTGACACCTTTTACCAATGGTGTATAGACAACTTTCTAATTTTAAATGTTCAGAAAACTAAAGAAATGATTATTGACTTTAGGAAAAATTAAGGCCATATTGCAGAAATTCAGATGAACAAATACAAGAATATAAATATCTAGGAACAACTATCAACAACAAACTGAAATGGAGTGAACACTGTCAAAACCTCTACACAAAAATTAACCAGCGACTCTTCTACCTTAGAAAGATAAAATTTAACATCGACAAAACCATTATTTCACTTTTTTTATACAGCAACCATCAGCAGTCTAATTAACTTTGCCATCACCTGCTGGTATGGTAACACTTCATTGGCACAAAGACTTAGACTAAGACTAAATAGACTAAATAAAAAAGCATCGCACATCACTCAAATACAGCTACCATATCTTGAAGAGCTTTTTCATGAAAGATGCCTTTCCAAAACACCCTCGCTTCTTAAGGACAACCTGCACCTATTAAACCACTGTTACATAAAATCTGAAAGAAGTGGTCGTCTTCTTTCCATTAGAACTAAAACAGAAAGATTTAAAAACTCCTTTATCCCACTTTCGGTCAGTGTTACAAGATCAGCTGTCGTCATCGAGAAGTATATAGAAGTTCAAATTCATAAAGCGCTGGTTGGGAATGTGTATGTGTTTCGTGTGTGAATGTTGTTCGAATACCTCATCTATACTGTATACTGTACAGTAGTTATGCTGATGTTGTCAACTGTAGTCAAACTGAATTTCCATTTGATTAGATCAATAAAATTATCTTATCTTATCTTATAATATATAAATTGAACTGATGTCATTCTATAAAATTGGTATTGCATTGATCAGTTTTATGTTTCAATGTCAGGAACTTGCTGCTCTTGAGGAGCTAAATGCCCAACTAATGGAAGAAAGCAATCACATAAATACCAACCAGAAAATCCAGCTGTGTGACAAGAAAAATCAAGAAAACAATGAGCCAACAAAGGTATAGTTTATTGACACTTGACACCTTAATTTCTCTTGTAATAAAAGCAATAATGAAAAGTGCATGTCAAATGATATTCATATTCACTGGTAGAATGTATTTTTATATGTAGATTTTTATTAAGCTATTTTTTAAAGTGAGTGCTTTGATTTTTATTTTGATAAAAGCACCAACGCCAGAAACTTATTTTGAACATTTTTAACAATACCCATCAGCATGTTAGTTTTTTTTTTGTTTTTTTTTAAAGACTTTTACTTTCTTATCCTACCCTTCTAGATCATTATAAACATCATTCATTGGTAAATATCTGGAGCTTGTCTGTATTCTTAGTTGTTATTGTTCAAGTCTTTGTGCCAAAGAACTGCTTTCAGATTTTATTGTGTAGGGACAGCCTTGTATTACTCGTGTGTTCAATTTAAAGGATAAATAAACATATAGTAACAACTATTTCAAGTATAGCGCAGCACATGGATTAGGTAATAAAATATCTGTCGACAATACTTAACGCCAAAATGACTACTGCATCAAAAAGCCTTGTTTTAAGGATACTATTAGTTTAATGTGGTCTGTCTGTCTATCATATGTAGGTCTTAAAATTTGAAAAGCTATTGAAAATCCCATTTCATGATATTTTGCAAAGGCTACATTTTCTGTTCTGAAAGCAAGCGCACCATTTTGTTTTCAAAATTATGTATTGTTGTCATTCTGCATGCACAAGGCGCAACAGTGCACTATTAGATCACTGTATATGAACTGGAGCAACTGGAATTCCATCTAAGTGGAAAAGGAAGAATATAATATTTTAGACGAGAACTTGGCTTGATCCCTCTAGAGTAATGGTTCAGCAAGGTTCTTTGTGTGGGTTGTCTAGTCAGGAAGTTGCCTAGGAAAACTGTGGAAAGGGTGTTCTAGTGAGTGGAAGACATTCCTGTTGGTTTGTTATTGGAAAGTGAAGACAGAGGCGGTGACAGTGAACCCTGCAGGAAAGAGTTTGAAGATCTAAAAACCAGAATAGACATTTATGTTCATTGTAATCATCTCACATTTTTTACATATCAAAATGAAGTTATATCTATCTGTCTATCTATATATATAGGGCCTATCACATCTCTCTCTCTATCTAAATATATATATATATATAATTAATGTGTTTTCTGTTATATGGGTTAGTAAAGTTTACCAAAAATATTTTATTTTTTTAAGAATGCATATTCTAGTTGTAAGCACCTATATTTATTCATGTTTTTAATCAAGGCATCTTTTAGTGTTATTTATTACCAGCTTCTATAATCAGTAAGCTTAGCCAGTGGCCATTTCAATTGTATCCAAGGAAAGGACTTTTTCCAGAAGTCAGGAATGAGAGTTTGGCCATTCATCAGTTTCTTGGTTAGAAGGTCAACCATCAACAATAGATGATCATTTAATTATCTGTATTGTGTGATCAATGCTCAGTTACCCCTGCCATTACAAGGCCAGAAGCCCAGCATCTCAAGGGGCCTTCATATTCTACAATTTAGCAGGAAAAAACACCACAATTAGGGGTCAGGTTCTGCTTGAATAGATGTATTTAACAATATATACATGCATTCATCATACAAATTCACTAGGTACTGGGCCTAACACCTATTGTTATGAAATGTTTTGAAAAATATATGCTTAAACAACTTGTAGCAAAAGCAGCTAGAGGAACTGAGGATGCCATTCTATTGCTTTTGGACCAGCTTTATAAGCATCTCGATATACCCAAATCATATGCACGAGTCCTCTTCGTAGATTTCTCCTCGGCTTTCAATACCATACAGCCACATCTAATGATAAACAAACTGATTAACTTAAATGTAAGCCCTTACTTACAAGCATGGGTTCTAAACTTTTTAACCCAACGCTCCCAGTATGTTAAAGTCAACAACATCAAATCGTCAACTCGAGTACTATGTACGGGTGCTCCACAAGGTCCTGTACTATACACTCTTTACACTAATGACATAAGAAGCATCTATGACTCAGTTAAACTCATTAAATTCGCTGATGATACTGCCATAGTCGGTCTTATTTCAGGAGACGAAACTCAGTATCGAAGCTCAATAGAAGAGTTTACAAACTGGTGCACCTACAACTTTCTAGAACTGAATTTCACAAAAACTAAAGAACTTATAATAGATTTTAGAAAGAAAAAACAAACTATACGTGAACTGCAAATAAACACTACATCTATAGAACAAGTAAAGGCATATAAATATCTAGGCGTTATCATCAACAACACGCTTTCATGGGAAGACCACCTTGGAACTCTGACAAAGAAAACAGCCCAGCGACTCTTTTTTCTATACTAACTCAATAGCTTTAAACTAAACAAGAAGATCCTTGAGACTTTTTACGGTGCGACTATACAAAATCTGCTAACATATGGAATAACTTGTTGGCAAGGTGCGACGTCTAGAAAACATCATTAAAAAAGCATCAAAAATTACACTCACAACATTACCACATTTAAAGGAACTTTTTGAACAAAAGTGCCTAAGAAAAATCGAAAAAATCTTGGAAGACAACGGCCACCCTAACCCATCAGAACTATGTCAGGTCGTCGCGAAGTGGGCAACTGCTGTCAATCAAAACAAGAACGGAGCGGTTTAAAAACTTGTTCGTACTTCACTCGGTCAGACTCTATCACCGCCACTCATTGATCAGGGAACATGAAATGCACCAAGATACATATGTGTAGTCGCTGAATAAACTCTTTTTGTTGTGTCTGTTGTAATTATGTGTATTTTTCTGTTGTGTTGTCTTTATATGAGAAAAGAGTCCTTGTAATCACAAGTTTCCGTAAGGATCAATAAAGCAGTCTTAGTCTTAGTCTTGTGTGCATTCTTTTCAACATACAAAAACATTATTTTATGCTATAAGTTTTAAACAATAAGAATGTAATTCAGAAAGTACAATCATAAGGTTAGGCTCATACTGAACTTTATCCTCATAACAATCAGTTCACTGAAAACAACATGTCATGTAATCTAGATACCCTCAGTTCAGAAGCCAAGAGCTTGACTACCAAACCCTGTTATTAATATTAAAAAGTTACCAAAACAAAAAAGTAATGTTTACCTTTCAGACCTTGTGATCTATGGGGCAGATGATCTTAGGTCATCTACTTCTTAAACCAATGGTTAATGAGCAGGCTGTAGTGCCACTGGGATGGATGGATGGTTATTTGGCCAGCAAAATGACCAACTGCTTTTATTTTCCCCAACTAATGTCAGGTACCCATTAGAGTTGGTTGGACTCAGGGGCGCCTTAAAAATCCCAGATTTGAACCCAGGATTCCAGATTTGGAAACCAAGTTCTCAACCACTCAGCCACTGCGCCCCATTATAAATATTAAGAATGTAATAACAATAATAATACCTCAGCAGTCAGCCAAACAAAATACTTTCTCCTGCACACATCTACTTTGTATAGAAGGAGATAGGATTGTTGTTGTTGTTAGTTTATAGCTATTGATATTTATTTTTTACCTGCATAGGTGGATCTAGTGGAGGGCTCCCTCTGAGCTTATGTGAAAACACAAACTCTCTTTGGAATTTATTTTTAAAAATTATTATGGCTCCTGTTGGTATTTTAGAAATACATTGAGCTGCAAAATGAACACCCCATATAATACCCCATCATTCTGCAGGAGGTCTGGACTAGGAAGTAAATTATCTTCAACTCTGATGTAAAACATTTTACAAAAAAACAACATATTCCAATTCTGACTCTGATAATGCTTTCTTCTTCTACTTCAACTTAGCACATACATATGTTGTTTTTTGCACAGGTCAAAGAGCAAAACAAACTGTGAACATTTGAGCGACTCTGACAGCACTGAAATAGATCTGTGAGTGTTGATTAATATTACAAGTATTTTATCAAATATATTATTTTGTTTCTCAACTTTGTGAAATTACATGAAGCAGAGCTGACTGGTATATTCTAGTCTTTTTATTACCCTATGTTCTGTACATTGTCTGCTCTAGCATTACTTGTATGGTGTATCTTTTTGTTTATATTTACTCACACTCTGAAACAACAATAGGAAAAAAAGCAATTTAAGCTTACTGAATTCAGAAAGAAAATAAATAAAGCTAAACTAATATTATTATTATTATTATTATTTTTAATCTTGAATGGATAAATCAGTAACTTCTTTGCACATTTAATATTTTATAAGAGACAGTTCAATTTTCCTGCAGGAAGACGTGGGATTGCAGCCAATAGACCATGAACAACCAAGCAGCCATTCCGTGTAAGCCATCATTTATTGAATTATTCATTTATACTTATCTTGAAATATTTTTGAAAAAAAGCAAGTAATGGTCAAGACAAGCAGTCATATATATAAATATGTATGCATATGTAGAGAGACACTATTATACTGGTCTTTAGTTATTTGTAGCCATCGCTGAATTTTCTGTTAGTAATTATTTGTTTTTGTTTTTTTAAAACATGATTAGCTCAGAAAAAAGTAAAAGAGGCAGGGGCAGAGATACTAACCTGATAGAATCCCAGACTGCCCAGCCGGAAAAAAATGATTTTTAAAAAATTTTTCTCCATAGTGTTGTCACAGTGTAATTTCTAAATGTTTATTATCAATTTTTTTAATAGTGTTTGTTGTGTATTTATGTTCTTGTTGTGTATTGTGAACTGATCTGTTCTTGTGTGTTGTGACAAGAGGGACAATAAGGGTAGCTACTTTATTTTCAGTAAGAGTTAGCTCCCTTTAATATACTATTTAATTCTCGGTTAACTGTTTCTTCTTCTTCTTCTTCTAGCCAGCTTTATTGCTGCTGAGCTGTCAGCTCTTTTGCAGACTGTGCCAAGGAAAAAAAGTGTGCTGTTTTCTTCAGTTGTTCAGCACTGCCGTACAGGGTGTTGGTTATGTTGGGCTGTAGTGGAAGTAGGGTCTGCCTAAGGTGGATTAGGGAGGGGCATTCAAAGAGGATATGGTTTACGGTTTCAAAGGGGTGGGCGCAATGTCTGCAAAGGGGTAGTTGTGTGGAGTTTATTTTGTTCAGGTGGTAATTTAATAGTGGTGTGTGTCCTGTTCTTAGTTGGAAGATTGTAGATTGTTCTTTGCGGGGGAGGAAGTTAATACTGTCCAGTTTGTTAGGCGTAGTCATTTCTCTGTACATGGCTCTGCCTGTGTTTCCTGATGCCCATTGGTTGAGCCACTCCTCTTTGTGATTGTTGACTAACATTGACCTTAGGGTGAGGTAGTTAACAGGTCTATCTGGTTGTTCCATAGATGAACCTGCCTTTGATAGCTTATCTGCCTTTTCATTTCCCATGATGCCAATGTGTCCAGGGATCCACTGTAGTGTAATATTGATATTTAATTTTGATATCATCTGGTGGATTATCACAATGAGTGTTGTCAACTCTCTTGGGCTGTTTGAGGTGCTGCTGTTAAGTGCTTGCAGAGTAGATTGGGAGTCTGTAAAGACAACAATATCTGATGGTGGTTGCACTCCTTCATATAATTTGTTTTCCACTGTCTGGAGTGCTATGGTAATTGCCTCAATTTCGGCTTGGAAGTTTGAGCAGTAATCACCACAGGGTGCGCTTATCTCAAAGTTTTTATTTTTAGGGAAGACCAGGAAGGCACCAAGACCAGCATTGATGGTAGCTTTGAAAGCCGATCCGTCTGTATAAATATGGATAGCTGTTTTTTTGATAGCTTTCGATTGTTTCAAGTGTGCCTACTTTGAGCTCCAGTGGATTTGATTCTTTTGTTAAGGTGTTATTTAGTAAATGTGTTTTGATGGTTGGTTGTTTGTAGTTTAGTCCGGGTGTAATGTTTGAAAACCTGGTAATTTTTTCTCTGTTATTGGGTAGGTGGTGTTTTAGGGCTAGTTCGTCAGTAAGTTGGATCAGAGTCCTTTGCTTTTTTTGGTTGTTTTTCCTATTTCTCTGTGTTAGTAATTTATTTGGATGATCGTCCTCCAACCTTCTGTATCTCTCAATAGCTTCTAATGCTGCTCTGTTGCGCCTTAACTTAAGAGGTTCAATATTGGAGTCTATTTCACAGGCTGCTGTGGGAGTAGTTCTCATACCTCCACTAATTAACCGCAAGGCTTGGTTTTGGATTGTATCTAATGAGGATTGATAGGTTTTGTTGGCAGCTACTTTTATGGAGAGACAGTTATCCATTACAGATCTGACATATCCAGTGTATAACTGTCTTAAGGTTTTCTTTTCAGCTCCCCAGGATGTTCCTGCTAGGTGTTTTATTATGTTTAATCTTTGTGATGCCTTTTCTTTTAAATCTGCCATAAAGTGTTTTAGAGACAGTCTTTGGTCTAGTTTTACACCAAGATATGTTGGATTTTCTTCTTTATTTATTGGCTGAGAGTCTATTTTTAGGATGTAGTTTCTTTTTGCTGTTTTGTTGCTGTGGCTAAAGATTGAATAAACTGACTTTTCTTTGTTTATTTCCATTTTCCATAATTTTGAATATGTGGAGATAGTTGTGAGGGCTCTATTTAGTTTGGATCTAGTCAGCACTGGATATTTCTCTGTAGTCCAATAGCCACTCTCTCTTGAGCTGACCAGTGCATTTTGAACGAAATCTCCATCCATAATGTTTAACTAATACTTGTGTTGTTGTGCTCTGACTGTGTTACTCAAGAGGAGCGTGCCACTGTTATGGGAAGAGTGTTTCATTAATGAACTAAGTAGACTTTATTTATTTGTTAGTAATAAGTTGGTTTATGTAAATAGTATGTATGTTTTTTTTTTGTAAAAGACATCTTTTGTTTTGATATGAGACAGTAGTGTGTCTCATGGATGTTGTCATTTGATTATGACATTTATTATATTATTGTAAACCATTGTTTTGGTTTTTGAGATGAGACACTATTGTGCCTCTGTGATGCTGGTTCTTAGATTATTTTGAACTGAACCTGTCCTACTATTTTGAATTAGTTTCATTATTTTATTTTGTTTTGTTGGCCTTTATTTCCGTTTGTATTTTACATGATCTTTTTCTTATGTTTCTAAACAAATTCTTTTTTTTTTTTTTTGTTGCAAAAGAAAAAAGGTTCAAGACCAGAAAAACAAGCAGTACTTAGAAAAAGCTCAAGGTTGTTGTGTATGTATAATCTTTGTTTCATGAAGTATCTCTTTTTTTTTTATGTATAATATCGTCTATCAAACTTTTATAAGCTCTCTTCTTATAAATTTCTGATAATTCAATTTTCAAAAGTTTGTATAAAGGGTAGTTTAAGAGCACTGAAAACAAAGGAGACCATGAACGTGTTGAAGAAAAGTATCACTAGTCAGATGATTCATACAAAGATACAGCAATTGAAGTAGTGAAAATGTCTCTTAATAAGAGAAGTAGTGCTGAAGAGATTTCATTCTGTGCGCTGCTTCTAGTGTCCATCCTACAGTTGCTGATTCAGAGAGTTTCTTCAACAGCTTGATGACTTTGTCAAGCTGCAAAGAAACTGTCGACGTAGTTTTCTCTCTTGCAGACCACCTTGTATTACTGTCCTTTTTTAAACTCCAGGCTCCAGCTTCTTTCAGTTTGGCCCATCTCTGGGGTGAATTGGAAAAAAAGTTGACTTCATATGGAGATGAAGGACAAATTCAAAGTCTGGAAAACCATTTGGACACCTTTGGGTTTCTTCTTGAATAATGACACGCTGATGAAAAACTGTTACTTTTTCCTGTTTATATGAAATACAGGCAAAGTGCTTAATAAGCTAAAATCTTGTAATATTTGTTGCCTTAGAAAAAGACTAATAAAACTACATCTCTATGTTATAGCTAGGAGTGAAGAGAACTTGAGAAACACAAGCAATTAAGTTAGTAACATAAAGTCAAAGTTGATAGTAAGTATTTAAAAACTTATATCAATTCACTCTCTGTCTGTCTGTCTGGCCAAAAGTTTGTACACAATATTTCTCTGACACCCAATCTTAAGCTGAAATTTGTACAATTATTTCTTTTACCTGAAAACACAAGAATCAATTTAAAAAATTAATCAATTAGTACCCTAACCCGCACCCCTGAGGGGACCTTCACCACCCATAGGGGTAACAGCGGTGGGTTTTGAACTGGTTAGCAAGCCTTTCTCACATCCCCACCACGTGAAGGTACACTCAGGTACACTCGCTAGAGCATACAATGGTAGCTCACTGAGAGCCATGTTTGCTCACGTACTTAGCCATCACAGTGGGTAACAACTGGCCACTTCAATACATGTGTACTGCTCCGAGTACCAAAGACAACTGACTTAAATTGAGTTTAGTAATTATCACTTCCTCTTCCTTCTTTGAGGTTTTTCTCATGCTATCACCTTTTTGAACCAAGGTGAACAAATAACATAGTGGCTGAGTGGTAAAGTGAAAACCAGTGACTTGGCAGAATTTAAGTCATTGGTTAATATGCATGACTAAATTCATGACGCGTAGGACGTAATCATCTTCTTTTTTGAAGTAATGTCTGTATTATATTAGATAAGAAGATAAGATAAAGGACTTGACTTCTGAACCAAGGGGTCATGGGTTCAATTCCTGATGAAGATGGATTTTAATTTTTGTGATTTCTAGGACACTGAGTCAACCCAAGTTGAATAGCATTAGTTGAGGATAAGTAAAGGTGGTTGTTTGTTGTGCTGGCCACATGACACCTTTGTTAACCTTTGGCCACAGAAACAGATGACCTTACATAACAGGTTTTTTTTTAATCAATGAACAAACAAAACAACATTTAAACCCATTAGCCACTTCTGCTGTCCAGAACGTTTTAGTCCTATACTGTTTTTATTAGATGTTCCTAAAACCCCTTTTCAATATTTGAAACTTTTTAAATTAAATATTTATTCAGTCTCATTGCTAGGTTTTTCATCTTCTTCTTCTTCATCGTTCTCATTGTTATGTTGGAGTGTTCATATGACTAGACCAATACATGAGATGAACTGCGCATTGTTTCCAAATCAGGGAGCTCTTCATATAGTTTTCTTTCTATTGGGGTGATTTAGGGCCAGTGTCTTATACAGGCCTCTTGGTAAAGAGAGCAGTTTTGGAGGAGGTGGTCAGCATTTTCTGGTGATACTCCACATGGGCAGATTTCACTGGTTCCAATTTTAGCTTCCGGTGCATGTGTTGTTGCATTCTGTTGTGTCCGGTCCTGTGTCGAAAGATTAGACGTTGGTCTTGTCGGGATAGCTTATAGTAAGCGTCATCTTTTTTGTGATTTGGATGGGAGCTCGTCCATTTCTCATTTATTTTATCTACAATTAATTTCTTCATTTCTTCTGGATAGAGTGCAGAGTTTACTTGTGAGTTTGTTCTCCCACTCTTGGCGAGTGTGTCAGCCTTCTCATTTCCTTCTAGTTGTATATGGGCTAGTATCCATTGAATAACAGTTTTTTTGCTGTTGTTGTTGAGCTTTGTAAGTGCTGTTCTGAGGTTTTTAATATAAGAGGAATCAGAGTTTTGCAAGCTTTGGAGGGTTGTTTTTGCGTCTGTTAGAAAGACAATCTGACTGTGAGGGGAACATGGATGATTTGCTAGCATGGTAGCAGCTAGTGCTAAGTGCTTCCCTTTCTGCTCTGTAACTTTCAGAGAGCTCTCCAGTTGCAATGGATTTTTCTAGTTTTCCCTCCATCTGGCCATTCGATAAGTATTCCAGCTCCTCCATTTGTGGTGGCTTTATGGGATGAGCCATCCGTGTAAACTCTTATCCACTGATTGCTAGGGTAATTGGTATGTAGAAAACAGTTCACTATTTCCTTGAGCTCTGTTGGTCTGTAATCAGATTTTCTTTTTATGTTTTCAATATGGTCCCTTATAGTAGGAAGAGGGCTTTCGTCCCAGGGTGGAGATTCGTTATAGTGTATCGAGGATTCCAGAGTAATTTTTTCAAGTTGGTGTTTCTTTTTTAGGTTTAGAGATTCCTGTATGAAATTGGTCCTTTTGAGACGTTTTTTTGTGCCAGTTTTGTGGATTTTTGTTCTGAGTGGGTGCCTTTCCAAGGTTTCCAATTTAGTGAATTGGGAAAAGATTTTTATTTCTCTTCTTTCATCCAGAGAGATCAGGGCAGCAGTTTCCTCCATAGCTCTTATGGGTGTTGTTTTGATTGCTCCTGTCATTATCCTTAAACCAATATTTTGAACCTTGTCTATTTTTCTTAGGTTGGTTTGGGCTGCTGAGCCCCATGCTGAGGCACCATATTCTAGTACAGGTCTTACATAACTGGTATAGGTCTTTTTCAGGATGTTGTGATTAGCTCCCCAATCTGTGCCAGCTAATTTTTTCAAGAGGAATAGTCCCTGGATGCCTTTACTCTGTGTTTTATCTATTTGGTTTTTCCAGGTTAGTCTCGGGTCATAGGTGACTCCAAGATATGTAGGGCTGTCATTTTTTTCTAAAGCTTCCTTATCTAATGTTAATTTTATTGTTTGTTGTTTTGTTGACTGTGAATATGGTATATGTTGTCTTTTTTGTGTTGATGGACATGCCCCAATCTTTGGACCAATTATTGAGTATATCGAGAGCATCCTGTAATCGAAATTTCGATGTTCCTACATATTCTTCTGTGCTAATTAAGGCATGGTCATCTGCATACATGCTGCTTTTGACTTTTCTTGGTAGGTTTTGATTTAGATCGTTTATGAATATTAGGAACAGTGTTGGGGATAGGACTCCTCCTTGGGGGAAGCCATTTTTTTATACCCACTGCCAGGTTAATTACAAATCGTTTTGGAGAAAACTGATTTTATTTTTCATTAAAAGGAAGAATCTTTATACCTTATTTTCAGTTATAATCTCTATTTTTCTAGCTGTAGCTTGTATTTTTATATTAAATACAAAAATGTGACCTACTTCTCTTTGCTTAAGATTATAAAGGTAATCGGGGGTAGGACGTAGTGGGTTTATACAATGTTCAATATCAAATGGTTAATTTTTGGTAAACTCTTTAATTTCTTCAAATTTATCAGTCTTAGAGAAATTGATTTAAAATTTTGTCTTGGGAAATGCTATTAGGATGTAGCTTACAGAAATCAGCTGTGTGTCCACACATATATACATATAAAAATGCAAATAAATTAAAACTAATTTTAAATATCTTTATAAATATTTGGCAATGTCTCATAAAATGTTTCATGTAAATGAAGATTATTCTTATCGGCTATATTTCAATACATTCAGTTTTAGCAGTAGTGGCCTTAGGGGGTAGCCGCTAGTGGGGCAACCGCCCCCCCCCCCCCCCCCCCCTGCAATTAGAGATTCCATTGTTATAGTCAACTTCGAAAACCAGATCAGTTCTCATAAACTAAGATATTTGATAGATTTGATTTGATACAAATTATTATGTAAGTTCTTAACATACTTTTGGTTACAAATTCTCATTCTGTTTGGTAAAGACAGCATCTTATAACCTGCAGTATTTTTTTTAAACCTTTTTTTTTTTTTTTAATCTTGTTAAATTTCTTTAAATTACAGTGTACAAATTACAACTTGTAGATTGTTCTTTGCATTATCATTACATGATACATTTCATGTGAGGACAAAGAATCCGCTACTAGCCCTAAACTTATATTAACTCAACACAGCATCACATCTTCATTTAATATACTCCAGCTATAGCGTGCTTTGGTATTCAATGTATTCTAATGTTTAAAATAAAAAAGCTAAATACAATTATTTCTTTTTTTTTTTCTTTCAGCCTATATGAAAAAGAGTGAGTTTTCACAGCATGACAGTTTTTTCTTAGAAGACTTTTCACAGTGTCAACTTTGTATTGTGGCTTTCTTCAATTGTCATTAAGATCAGTGAATTCTGTTAATTCTAGATTTGAAATTTTGTTACTTAATACTGTGATTAAATACTGAATTGTACCTCACCCTTGTTGCTTTTATCTGTACAGCCAATGATTATGAATGTTAAGAATTCCAGTTTTTTCAAATTATGAATTGGGTACAGGCTGAGAATATTATTTGAATTATGCCTTTAAAAACAAAATAGTTAAATTTTTATTATAACAAAATGAGTTTGATTGCACTAAAGTTTTCAACTAAAATAAAGTAGTTAAACTAAAATTTTATCATGAATTTCAAAATATAGTTAACCAAACAAACTTTTCTTAACTTTTGTATTGCAAGGGGGGGGGGGGTGAATTTGACCTATATAGGCCTAGATATAATTATTCAACTGTATGCCTACAGTTCGATCTTATTCTTTTAACTTTGTACAAATATTTATCCATAATAAAATCAGTAATAAGGAAAATGTTTCTTACATAAACATTAATGCACAATAAAATAATGTTTAAAATGCTAGCACAATACAAATGTCTAGAATAAAAACATAGAGCCCGGAAGCTCAAAATTGGAACCAGTGAAATCTGCCCATGTGGAGTGTCACCAGATAATGCCGACCATGTCCTCCAAAACTGCTCTCTTTACCAAGAGGCCCGTACTAGACACTGGCCCCAAAACACCTCAATAGAAAGAAAACTATACGGAAAGCTCCCTGATTTGGAAACCACTGTGCAGTTCATCTCATGTATTGGTTTAGTCGTCTGAACACTTTAACATAAAATGAGAACGAAGAAGAAGTATAGAACCTACTGATAACATTTGTGTTAGTGGAGCCAGGAGTCTACAAGTTTCATTACAGATCTACTTGATAAGACCATATACACTTTAAACACTTATGTACATTTGTACATACACATATGTGATTCAATGTAGTTAAGACTGCCCAAGTTAAGCTTGTCGCAGTTAGTAATGTTGTTGAGTATATTTGTATAAATGTACACTATCAAATAGCGCCACTTTCTTCTGTAGGCGATGACGTCATTCATGGTATTAATATTTTGTGCAACATTTTATTCCTTGTCCTATTGTCATGAGTGACGTAATTTATCAGCTCTTATTTTGGGGCATTTTTGCCTTATTGTAATTGATAGACAAGATGTACTTTTTGAGGTCCTGAATGAATCTTGGTTTTATACTACTGGTCAGCCTTACCATATTGCCTTGGATTAATTCTTGTTAGGACTATTTGACCTCTGTTTAGGGTGAGTTGTATTTTATATTGTAACGATATTCTTAAAAAAATTTGTTTGTATTTCTAGTTTTAGAGATTGTCTGTTATTTTTATAGGGTTTCAGTTAATTATTTCATTGTTGATTCAATGCTGTGGGTTTTTGGTATTACCCTGGACATTGTTGTCGTCATCTTTGTATTGTTGGTAAGAAGTTAATGACAGTTCTAGTATGCCGCTATCATGATTGATGTCCGTTGGCAGTTTATACAGAACTTATTACAGAGACCAATCTTTGGCATACGATATGAAACTGTGATGTTGAAGTCAGTGTTTTCAAGCAACATATTGGTGCTTACTTTATTTATGCTTTTTTAAGTTATTACAATGAATTTATGACTTTTTATCTTTATATTTATTTGTGAAAAATTATCATTCACATTATTCCTTTCGATATTATTGTATAAATATTATTCTATTAAATTCATATTTTATTTTAACTTATACATATTTATTATTTTATGAACAAACTGAGTGTGTATGGTATGTCTGTTAGGCTGAACTTCGAGACTATGTATAATCATCAAGCAAAAGATAACAATTATTCTTTAATACACACACATATTGCAATTAAAATTTTACTTAATTACCTAGACATTTAAAAATCTAATCATAAATAAAGTCCTGACAACACAGGACAGGCATTATTTAGATTGTCTTTACAATAATTTAAAAAAAATTTTAAACCATATAAATACATAATAACCATTGGCAGGACTAATTCACAACAACAACAACTGAATCATAGTTCTACAAATAACAAGAAATAAAATGGCCGCCACTAGAATGATTGTAGGAATCAGGAGAACACAAAAGAATTCTTCTGTCAATATACAAGGTGTTTAAATGTAAAAAAAAAAAAATATGGATTAGCAACAGTGATGAATAATAATATATCATATTACAAAACTGTTTTTTTTTTGTTTTAATGTACTAATCACAAATCTGAGATAAAAGAATATTTTAAATTAAGTCAACAATAAATGCTTTAGAAAAAAAAAACCTAAAAAAATGCTACCAAATACAATTTATATATATAAAAAAGTATTAATCAGATGTTCCCTCAGCAGCTTGTTTTGGTTTCTTCATACTGGTACTTAGAGAATGAATAACAAAAGAAAATAAATGTCAATTAAAATAAAGCATATAACAAAACAACATAGAAAACACTTTTTTGTCCTCCCCTTTCCACTAAAATGAATTTCAATGAATAGTTGTGCTAGTAATCTAGCTATTTACATTTTTAAAACTCCCTCACAATTTTATCTATTTTAACAATGGTAGTAGACATGGCTAAGAAAAACAAAATGTTTCAGTACTTTTCTATGATTAACATTTAGTAGATTTGAGAGTGCAAAAGTCAAACAAAAGCATAAACTAAGATGAACTCTTTTCAATAAGAGGTAGAATCAAGGTGATAGTCCAGCCAGCGAAACGTTTTGATGAAGCAAGTTTTATCCAGCAAAACGTTTGCAGTTTGTCTAATGAATGGAATAATAACAAATGTATGTGGTCAAATAAAAACAAGTATCATCTGGACATCTAATACAAATGTCTCTGGTAAACTTTAAGAACAGTTCTAGAGAAAAGAAGATGTGTGTTAAAATAAATAAAGATCTATACAAACAAATATACACTTATAAATGTATGAAATAAGAGTAATTAGCCACAGAGAAACTGAAGTGAAACTCGTTAGTAAAAATCATGAGCTATTGTAATATACAATATTTATATAATATTCAACTTTTTTTTTCAGTTTATGTTGTAATAAGTGTTTCTATGACAAAATAATTCACACTTTGTTTTTCATATTGAGAATAATTCAAGTTGGAGGTGATGACATTTTTAAAATTGACCTTATAAAACAACAAAACAATTTGAAGTCTCAATAAACTAATCTTTTTGTAGGACTGAATACTATTTTTAAATACTAGTCCAAAAACTTAAGGGTACAGAGCACCCCACCTGAAAAAGAAAACTTTTTTTTCTTTCTGTTCTATCAACATTTAAAAAATCCAACAAGTTTTTTAGGTCTATGAAAAATTGGACAGGAAATAAAATCATGTATTGATGTGGACAAAACTCAAAAGGGATGATTTAGGTCAGTGCTGCCCAACCTTTTCCAGCCTGAAGGCTGAATTTCTTTTACATGTCATCAGCCACATAAAAAAAAGGCAAGTCCAATGAAATTGGTCTCTGCACCATGAGCAGAAGCTTCAAAAGCCAAACTGCACTGCATCATGGGTCAGATATGGCCTACAGGCTCTAGGTTGGGTAACACTGTTTTGGATGCATACATTCTTTTTAAGAATGCAAAAAAAAAGACATGAAAAAATATGCATCTATTTTTATTATTATCTCGAAATGCCAGTAGTGGTTACCATGTTCTAAGATACAAAACAAAAAAGTTTTAACTCTTTCTCTCCTAACTGACGATACCAGCGTTGATTCCACCAGAATGTGGTATAATTATGGAGAGAAAGAGTTAAAAAATGTGATATGTTAGTTTTAATTTTTTTTTTATATTTCAAAGATTTGATAAAATATTATCATTAAATAAATAAACTTGAGATAAACTAATAAATGTGTCATTAGCAAAGATGAAAATGAGGAGAAAAGAAGCAAAGAAAACTGCATACAAAATCATTGTGTGTATTTATTTAAGAGGAATTTTCCCCTCTTGAAAACATGCACTGGCTGAAAATCCTTTTTATATTGGTTGTTAGCAATAGCCAATAAATACTATTTTCCTGTGCATTAGCTTATTACCAACATGCAGTAGTTCCTTGCGTATTGGCTAAGCCAATCTGCAGCCCAAACCTTGAATGCAATTAGCTTTTGAAAATGAGTCATCTTTAAGTTTAAAGGAAATTTTTTAAAATGCTCATTTTTATGAAAGAGACAAAAGTTCCTAGTGCACTGGCTAATCAAACAGTGCTCCCAATAAACAAATAATGCCCAAGTGGACTTATTAGACATTTGAAATACAAACTATTACACCTGGTTAAAATTGATACTTATGAATTAACTAAGTTTAATTTCTATTGGAACCAACTTTTTAAGAAGCCTATCACAAACTTCATCCTTTTAACATGCTGCAGGTTACCTTTGTAAAGAATTGAAGAAAGTGGGCCTCAATTTTGGTAGACATTTGTGTTTTTCAAATACAACAATAACAAACCATCTGTTTGTTATGTCAGCATTGAAATAAAAGTTTCAGGTCAGGATGAGAGGTCAACATCCGGAGAGGATTTTTCACTCATAGTTTCCAAGTTCTGTTTTGGGCTGGGCATAGGTCAAATGTGTTCTCCACATCAGCACTGACCTGGGATGAGCATTTGGTGCTACAAGTAGCATCACTGCAGCCACCATTACAGCCAAAGCAAACATCATTAATGTTATTGTCTTGATAGGATGAGTGCTGCTTTTACTTACTTACAGGAAAAAGTTTTGAGATTGGCAAGTGCCTAGCAGAAGAAGTGGATGAGTTTTTGCTACAACGAACTTCACGTTTTTTAATGTTGTTAACCTAGTCTCTTGCCCATCAGCTTCATCTTCACTTCGATACTCCCTGATTGCAGTGACAGGTTCCAAAAAGTTTAATGTCTTAGCATAGGTCAGTAGGATGAAGCCCTGCAGGGTTTAGTTTGTCTGATGTTTGGGTGTCCAGTGAAGCTTCATATGTAGATTGAGATTTGAGCGGAGAGGTAATGTCTTTCATAGACCCTCTGCTGTTATTGCGACGATGACGAGACTTCCTGGCACGCATTTTCGTAGGAGGTGGTGGTACCAGCTAAGACCTGGTTGTCATGCTCCCTTCTGTGTTTTTCATAGAGTCAGGCCTAAAGTCAAAAGAGAAAAAAAAAGTGTCTTTATTTTTGTTGTCTCATCTCTATCTCTTAAAAAAAACTAGATGATTAACATTCTAAAATTCATTTCTTTTTCTTTTTCTGAATACCAAACTATTGGCCCTAATAGCACAGTCCACAGCAGCCCTTTCAAAACTTAAAATAATATGGAAAGACAAGGGCTTAGCCCTCGGCACCAAAATCAGACTGATGTGCTCCCTAATCATGGCCCCATTTTTATATGCTTGCGAGTCTTGGACGCTGACTGCAGAGCTAGAGAGGAGGATCCACTTGTTGCAGAAACTTATAGAATGGCACTTCAAACGCAACTGACAACATTAGAAAAGGACAGCGAAAATAACATAAATGAGCATTGGGAAATAATAAAGCATGCTATCAAAACAATAGCAGAAGAGGTGGTTGGATTTAAACAAAAGAACGAGAAAATAGGGTGGTATGATGATGACATTAAATTGAGATGCTACAGAAGGATCCTAGTTATCACATTCAAAGACCACATCACAAACCATGAGATTTGAGACAGGGTTACTGCAGCGATCGGACCCCATGATGACCTGCTAACTATTGTAAAAAAAATGCAAGCTTAAAATCTATGGCCATATAACAAGATCTACGGGGCTTGTAAAGACCTTCCTTCAGGGAACAGTACACTGCTCACTACGTTTGAAAGGAAAATTCTTCAACATATCATTCATCAATGTTCATGTCCCTACTGAAGATGCAGATGATAACACAAAAGAAGCCTTCTATGATTGACTGGAAAGAATTTATGATGAAGCACCAAAGCATTACATCAAAATAGTCCTAGGAGATTTCAATGCAAAAATTGGAAAGGAACCAGCATTCATACCAATAATTGGCAAAGAAAGCTTACATGAAGAGACCAACAATAATGGCATAAGATTAGTGGATTTGCATCAGGAAAAGGAATGTCTATCAGCAGCACAAAATTCCAACATAAGAATATTCACAAGGTTACCTGGATCTCACCTGATGGCAACACCCAGAATCAAATAGATCATATACTCATAGATAAGAGACATGGATCAGATATACTAGATGTAAGAAGTTTCAGAGGAGTAAATGCTGACTCAGACCACCTAATAGTAAAAGCTAAACTTAGACAAAGAATAAGTACCATACACAATTACCAAAGACAGAGAGCACAGCAATATGATAGTCAAAAACTCACAAAGTATCCACTTGTTGCAGAAACTTATAGAATGGCACTTCAAACGCAACTGACAACATTAGAAAAGGACAGCGAAAATAACATAAATGAGCATTGGGAAATAATAAAGCATGCTATCAAAACAATAGCAGAAGAGGTGGTTGGATTTAAACAAAAGAACGAGAAAATAGGGTGGTATGATGATGAATGCAGACAAACTATAGAAGAGAACTAGCAAAGGAGGGAGACATGAGAGGAATGTATATAAAAATTAAAGATGAAAAGAACGGATTTCAAGCTAGATCACACATGTGTGAGAACAAAGATGGTCAGCTTATTACAGAAAACAGCAGGGTAATTGAAAGATGGACTGAATACTTTGAGGAGATCCTAAATACCACAGAAGATTCAGACAATGGAGAATATGAACTGCCACATGAGGGACCAGATCCCTTAGTGAACCCTCCAACACTCATTGAAACATCAGAAATAATTAGGACCATGAAGAATCACAAAGCACCAGGAGAGGACCAAATCACAGCAGAACTAATTAAATATGGAGGGAAAGACTTACATTCCCAAATACACAGACTAATATCAAGAATTTGGGAAGAAGAAGTAATACCAACAGAATGGGAAACGGCTCTTATAACCCCAATATACAAAAAAGGATCCAAGCTAAAGTGCTGTAATTACAGAGGAATCTCTCTACTAAATGTGGCTTATAACATACTGTCTAGGCTTATAACTAAGAGGCTTGGAAAATATTCAGAAGAAATCTTAGGTGACTACCAATGTGGTTTCAGACCCAACAAATCCACAACCAATCACATCTTCACACTAAGATGTATACTAGAAAAATGCCATGAATACAACATACCAATCCACCAACTCTATATAGACTATAGACTATAAAATGGCTTATGACAGTATCAGAAGGAAATACCTATATGACACTCTACAGGATTTTGGAATACTCAACAAGCTGACAAGACTTATACCTATGACATCAAACAACTAAAAAAGCAAAGTCACAGGAATTTAGGATTAAACGAGGATTAAGACAAGGAGACGCACTTTCCTGCATGCTTTTCAATTTGACACTGGAGAGAATTATAAGAAGTATACACATCCACATGAGGGGAACTATCACTAACTACTTCAGGAGAGAAAACACGGGTCCACAACCAACAGGGACAATATACAGCCAACCTCTACAATACCTTGCTTATGCCGATGACATTGCCTTATTGAGTAAAGAAACCTCTGACATCGCTAGAGCCTTCACACGACTAGAAGAAGCATCTCGACCAGCAGGACTTGAGGTCAATGACAGTAAAACCAAGTACATCGCAATGACAAGAGACAATCAAACAGAGGGACAAAATATCAAAATCAAAGACCACGAATTTGAAAACGTCCAAACTTTCAAATATCTAGGAAGTACTACTAATTTCAAAAATGAGATACTAACAGAAATAAAGGAAAGAATAGCAGGAGGCAACAGGGCATTTTATAGCACCCACCATTTACTTAAGAGCACAACAATTTCAAGGAAAACCAATAAAATAATATACAAATCCATAATAAGACCAGCAGCCATGTATGGAAGTGAGACCTGAACACTAACTAAGACATCTGAAAATTTACTTAATACTTGGGAAAGGAAAATTCTTAGGAAAATCTATGGTGCCATACAGGATGAAACAGGGTGGAGGACACGCACTAACCATGAGATATATCAATTGTATGAAGACCCACCGATAGTGACAGAAATAAAAAAGAACAGACTATGTTGGGCAGGTCACCTTGAAAGAATGTCAGACAACAGAGGAGCAAAAATCGTTTACAGACAAAAACCAAAACGCAGGCGACTTAAAGGCAGACCCCGAATGCGATGGATTGATGATGTAGAAGCAGATCTGAAGCAGCTTGGGGTCAGGGCATGGAGACGAAAGGCCCAGAAGAGATCTGAATGGAAGGATGTGTAAAAACAGGCCAGAGCCCTCCATGGGCTGTAGTGTCACTGGAATGGATGGATGGATAAAGATTTTTTTTATGATTGCTAGTTAATATTTACTTAACAGTGTAGTAAATTACAAGTCTTATCAGTTCCTCAATTGAGGACCCTTACTTTGACATTATGTCTACCTTGTCATTTCCCTTTAGCCTAAAAGTCCGCCTCTTTATTTCCTTTTGTAAGTCTATCTTTTAATTTCTTTTTATGTCTACATGGCCAAGGATCCCTTATGGTATGATAGTGGAGTGTGAGCTGTAGATTGTGGAAATAAAGATACACTCACACAACAAGAAAATTTACTTACATGGTGACTTCAGACTCTGACCTATGTGTCAGTTTTTTTACCAAGTCGATCTAGCTTTTCTAGAACTTTTATGATTGGATGAATTATACTCTTACTACTGTTATTGTACATAGTCAGTAATTGTTCTCACCTGATAAAAAAAATTCATTATTAAAATTGAATGTTTGCCATGATACAAAATAAATCATACAGAAAATAAAACATCAACATCATAAATAAGTAAGGGTCAGGTTCGGGGGTATTTAAACTTATGAATGAAGAGGTGAAAAGATCCAAAATTATTTCACATAACTTGGGTTCTTGGGTTCAAAATCCATTTGTTAGCATTGAACTTACCACTGCTGGGTCTAATTTAAATAAGATACCGGGTATGCACTTCAAGGACCCAAAGTGATAGTCATTTTTTTCAATATTTCGATTATAACAACAAAGTTTATGCTAAACATAAATTCTAATACAAAATAGAAAATGTGTTTCAAAATATATATTTTACATGTGAGGAACATTCTACCTTTAAAAATAAGATAAATGTTAAGCTAAATTTTTCCTATGTGCAAAAATTTGTTATTACAAAAATTTGAGAAACACTTATTTGGATACATTTAATGATACATACATAAATAAACAGCAGCACATGGGACCAAGTTTTTAAATGAGAGAAAGTAGTGAATTAAATGCGATGAAAATAAGGGACTGCCCCGACCAAGGCTCGAACCAGTGACAATGACCACTGGGGTGGTAATTTGCAAAAAGGCGAATGACTCTGGACCAAAAGAATGTTTTCTGGACATTCCGATGGTCTAGAGGTTAGTATGTTATCGATAGGCGGTGTTGTTGTTTGCAGGTTTTTTATCCATATATTGTAATTAGAAAATGAGAATACCTCAGATCCTTTCTTAGAATATCTTGATGATAATGACAGAATCTGTGTCTTTCAGTTAAGGACTTCATTGAGATTCAGAAAAGTCCTCCTGACTGAACCAAAGTAATTTAGCAGAGGCAATCTCAAGGTGCATGAGAATTTGTCTAAATGATGGTCTATTTTTGAGCTTTGCACTCCTGAAAAAAGAGAAAGATATTTACTATTCTTTGGTGATGGTCTTTTTTTTTTTAAGGAGTGTGTTGATGATTTTATAAATTTCATTTATATAGAGTGTGTGGTAAATATTGCATATATTTTAGTCAATTAATAGTAGTAAACCTTGTTTGCATAAAAGTATCACACATGACAAAGATTTCAGACATGAAAACTAATGTACAGCTGTGTCTGCTGGTTAAATTTTTGGGTCATCTTAAACATCTTATTTCTCATTTTTAGTTCTAAAATGTCAATTATAATGTTTATTCTGACTGGCTTTATAACAATGTCATTGAAATTATATATACATCTTTATCGAAAAAAAGAAATTACAGCAACAACAACACACAAAAATGATGAAAACTTAAGGAATCATATCTGCTTTATTGATCCGTACGGAAATTTGTTGTGATTATGAGTGTGGACACCTAAGACCATAAAGTCATATCATAAAATACAGGTAAATTATTTTTTTTAGGCAGGAGAAATCGCACCAGGCTACTTACCAAATGTCTACTTTTTCATTTCACTGCACATTTTATTTCAAATGACTTCTGATGCCATTCAGGCCACAGTGCCAGCAAATGACATTTTAGTGCTTTTTTTCATTCCACTCTTGGCTGGTTCCTGACAATATCACTGGATGCCACAAGAACACTGCAGACAAAACAAACAAAAAAAAATATTTGAAATAATTCTTTTTAAATATCACAAAATGATTGCTGAGAGGTTGGTAGAGACAGCATTCCAAAAGTAGGTAGAAACACACATATTAGTTCTAGCTAATTGCACTAAGAGAAAAACCCAGTTTCAGGTAAAACTAAGAAAACAATTTACCACTACATCATTAAAGAATTTGAAGAATTTCTACAACAAGAAGGATGTTTCTCTCTGCACTTTCAAGTATGAATGAAAATCTCTGACAAAGGAACATAGCTACTGTAGTATATAATCTGTTTAAGTTCCTGCATAGGACAATTACTATAACAATATGTTTTTGTAACAAAATAAACTTAGCTTTCAGCATAGGAAACTTATTGCTATTACTATGACATCTTTCATAATATAATATAGAGGTTTGGAGAAAGATTCAAATAAACAGATTTAGAGGATTAAGATAAAAAAAACAGAGTTAGCATGTATAGTTGTGCAAATAAAATTATCAAGCTATACAGCTAAGAATATGATACAATCTAATCAAGATTTCAATCTTATGTGAGTCCTTACTGCTGCTTAATTGCTCAAAACTTCAGAAAGTAAAATATTCTCATTTTACATCTGACAATGTTTACTGATGCAGAAGGAAATATGTTGTCTTGTGTCTATCCTATACAGTTATTTTCCTAATTCCCTGCCTACCCCATCACCTCCTTTGGTTTATAACACAATAAAAAAAACTATTTTCTATGAGAAGATTCAAAACTGGATCACACTCACAATGACCTGCTGACTACTGTCAAAAAATGGGTACTAAAACTTAATGACCAATTACAAGGTTCTCAGGGTTTGCAAAGACTCTCTCTTCAAGGAACAGAACCAGAAAAAAGGAAGAGTCAGAAGGAGAAAGTGATGGGAAGACAACATTAAAGAATGGATGGGTCTGTCACTGAAAAGATTCTATTCAAGGCAAAAGACAAAAAAAAACGGATATACTAAAGGACAGGTGAGGATGATATACAGAGATAAATATACAGCTTAGAGATTTTTTAATATATAATGAAAATTATAACTTGCTGCTTTGCATACATTTTTAAAAAGATAAATTTTAAATTGACTTTAAACCCAGCTGTCACTGATCACATCCAGGGAACAGTAATGTTTTTTTTTTAGCAGGAATGTCTAAAACTTATTGTTTTAAATTAAAAAAGAAGTCTAACAGATTTAGTACTGGTGTCGATTGTTATTGCTAGTACTTATATTACAAACTTTTGTTTTAGTCATGTTAGGAAAAAACATTTTCTAAAAAAGTGTCTTTACAAAAAAAAAAACACTGCAGTCAATGAGTTAAAAGACAATGGAAAATACAAAAATACTACAAGAAAACCTACTTGAAGGCTATAATGTTTGGGTGATTCAGTTTCATTAAGTTCTGAATGTCTGTCTCTTTAACATCTCTGACCTTCTTGACTGCTACTTCTTCATTACAGAGTTTGCCAAGAAACACAGGCCCATGGGCTCCACTTCCCAGCCACTGGAGATCTGTGATAGTTTCAAATGTAATTTCCCAATCATCAGAAGAGGAAACTGAAATAAAAAACATTAGATTATAAGGATAATATGGTCTTTGTATTAACTGAAGGGTACTTTTTCAAAACTTAAGTTCAAAGCTTGCTGGTCTCACCAGCACTGCACAGTCTGTCTGATCCTAGCCAATTTCCTCCCACATACTAACATTGATGTCTGCAAACCTGATAGACCAACTGCAGACATCAATCTCAGACTAAAGTATAGTCTAGACTTTAATTAAAAATATTATTAGAAATATATAGGTAACCCATAACATGAGTGGCCACAACCCAGACCTAATCATCTGGGCTTTAGACTGTGATGGTGGTTCCTAGTTTAAAATGTCTATAATTATAGGGAAGAAAATGATTGAAGGATTAAAAAAGAAGATGGCTGAGGGGAAGGATGCAAAGGGATCTATTTAGATATCAATGGAGGTAGTAGAAGAGAGATAGAGTCAACAACAACTTAGATATCAATGGAGGTAGTTGAAGAGAGATAGAGTCAACAACAACTTAGATATCAATGGAGGTAGTTGAAGAGAGATAGAGTCAACAACAACTTAGATATCAATGGAGGTAGTTGAAGAGAGATAGAGTCAACAACAACTTAGATATCAATGGAGGTAGTTGAAGAGAGATAGAGTCAACAACAACTTAGATATCAATGGAGGTAGTTGAAGAGAGATAGAGTCAACAACAACTTAGATATCAATGGAGGTAGTTGAAGAGAGATAGAGTCAACAACAACTTAGATATCAATGGAGGTAGTTGAAGAGAGATAGAGTCAACAACAACTTAGATATCAATGGAGGTAGTAGAAGAGAGATAGAGTCAACAACAACTTAGATATCAATGGAGGTAGTTGAAGAGAGATAGAGTCAACAACAACTTAGATATCAATGGAGGTAGTTGAAGAGAGATAGAGTCAACAACAACTTAGATATCAATGGAGGTAGTTGAAGAGAGATAGAGTCAACAACAACTTAGATATCAATGGAGGTAGTTGAAGAGAGATAGAGTCAACAACAACTTAGATATCAATGGAGGTAGTAGAAGAGAGATAGAGTCAACAACAACTTAGATATCAATGGAGGTAGTTGAAGAGAGATAGAGTCAACAACAACAACAAAAAATGATTTCAGGAGTTCTAAGTCCTACTTCAAAATGTTTATATAGCATTAGGTATACTGTTTGTAATATAGAGTTACTCAGTATATCTATACTTTTATAGTAGAAAAAGGATGATGAAAGGAGATAAAACTGTGAAATTGTTATAGTCATATGTTTTAATGGGTGGGAAGTGTGGTCGAGAGGCCAAGTGCGCTTGGACTTGGCTTGGCTACCTAGAAGGGGGCTCGAGGTTCGACACCCGACTTAGAGTTGTGTTTAGTGAGCGCCAACTCCTAGATACCCCCTCCCCCCACTGGTCCACAAATGAGATTGGACCAAAAGCGCTGTGAGCATGCTATAAGCATGAAAGTAGCGCTATATAAAAGCCATAATAATAATAAAATAATAATAATGATTTATTTTTTTAAGTTATCCAAGAAATAGTTGCCAACCAGGCAATTGTTTTAACATGATATATGAACAATTTTAACTACCTCTGGCCTAACCTAACCCTAGGTATCTACTTTTGGCAATCCATGAATACATTAGTATTAAGTGTGCATGAATGCGAGGTAGAACTTACTTGTTACACCAATTCTTCTTGTGTCCCTTGCAATACAATTAGCAAGTATTATGGACCACATACTGGTCTTGCCTGAACCACTCTTCACCATAAGATGTACCTAAAAACAAACATAAAAGTATCTAGTTCAGTTGCAGCAAATAACTTCTTATAATCTTGTGACAAAGCAAGACATAGCAAGAGATCAAAACAAAAGAATTTCAAGAATGGATGGCTAACAATGAGGGGAGATGGCTGGAATATAAAAGAAATTAATAGAACTACTCAGCAGATCGCTAGTGGTGCTTAACTAACTACAAGATAAGTGTAGATTTGGTCTGCTAATTTTTTCCCTATTACAATAAAAAAAAATAAATTTATTCACTACTTAACTACTATTATTTTTTACAAACAAAAACACAAACACTTGTTAGGCCTATCAGTTTGGCCATTGTAGATAATCTTATGAAACAGCTGTCCTTGAATTCTAGAAACACATAGCTATATCTGATACCCATGCTGCGCTACTGTTAAAATAGTTGCTACATGTGTATATCCCTTTTGAATCCATCAATAAAAAAGCCTGCATAAAAATGCTACCCCACAACTAACACAATTTTCTAGCCCTCAGATTTATAAGCCACCTTTATTTTTTGTCTCTTTGATCATTCAATCAAATGGCCTGAAAACCCATATTGTGGAGTATGCACAAACTCTTCTTAGGTTCATCAGTAGTAGTCTTATCTACCTACATTAAAATTCTCCCAAACACACATTTAATATTTTTAAAGAAACGCCCCCTCCCCAAAACACTACACTTTTTGGCCCTTGTATATTCAGTGGAACAACCAGTACTACCATCATTTCTTTATCATTTCTTTATTTGCTACTTAGTCAACTCTCACTTATTGATTTTTATTTTGTCATAGATCTGGATATAGAGAGGCACCTTATTTAGAATAACCCATCTTTACAAACTGTGTTTTACCCCCACCCACCAAACGCATACACCTTTACACTTTTAACATGACACTGTGACAATTTTTTGGACTTTAAATTTTTGCTTTAGAATAAAGGCCTACTTGAAGATCTACATCTAGTCATAAAAAAGTTTTTTTTTACAAACACATGCTTTCATACAGATTAAAAACAAAACAAAAAAAAGGTTTAAAATGCTGGCTCTCAAATATAGATAAGCTTGTAGAAATTGCAAATAAAATTTTTATGGTAAATTTAACCTCTGCAGTTTCAATCTTGACAATAGCTTAGTTGTCTAAGGCTTCAGTTAAAAAGAATAGGTTAAATATTTGTATTTTATCATCCACTGCCAGTGTGAGAATTATTGATTTAATGAGTGAATGCATTTGTGGTCAGGACCAATAATTTTAAATTGTATTATATATTTACTATATACCACTGAGTCATAACTAATTATTAAAAACAAAATGAAACGTATGTAGTCCATTGTAGGGCTTTAGATTTTTGTTGCATGTGGAGGCATGGGATACTAAAATTCATGGCTTGGGGAGGGGAGCATTAGGATGTATGGAATATTATGACATATAAAAAGAAGCTTCTGATAGAGTGACACTAATAGTAGGGATGAGAAATAAAAAATTTATCTTTGAAAAAACAATTTTTCGTTAGTACATTTAAAATACTTAAACAGAACTTTCCAATGGTGTATAAATTATGACTGTAAGTTTAACAGAAAGTTATGATTTTTTTTTTTTGGCATTTTGACCTAACATCGGTTGACATGGAACAAGAGTCAAGAGAGATGAGACATTGACTTGAGAGCATGTCTGAATTGTCAGATAACACAAATTTATGTAAATCTGCATTAGAATCTAGTCTTGTTTTCTAGATCTAGATATGATCAAACTAGATCTATGTCTATGACTTATGACTGTCTACTGAAGACCAATGTGACTCAATCACTCGGAGACAATGATAATCAATGTCAATGAATTAGAACTAAACTGTCTAAACAGAAACAATAATCAATAAGTTTAAGTTTGGAGTCTAGAAATAAACTGACACATTGAAAGGAACGCTGCTTTATTTGCATCAACAAGTTTTAGATCTAATAATTATTTTAAATCTTCGTGGACAGCGCGTGAAAAAAAGATAGATTCTAGATCTAAGATTCTATAAGCTAAAGCTAAACACACCAAAATCAGCTGGTATGCCATCCATGATCTTGGTTGACAACAACTGTTACAAGGGATGTTACTCCTAAACACCGAGTTTTGCAACCTATATAAAACACACATCAACTCGGGTTTAAAAAAAAAAATTCGCATTATTTGTAGTGTTAAAAGAGATCTCCATGTCTAGTCTAGATATAATATGTAGGTCTGTGGTGCTGATTACCTCCATGACAGTTCTAGTCTGTCTTGTATGTTACTATAATTATCTAGACTTTGCTATTAAAATTACATCACTTTTAATGTGGCGTTAACATTCCGTCCATTTTAGCGCGCTAAAAAGTATTTTAAATACAACACAAGAATTAAAACATTTTCAAAAAATGATTTTTCGTTCGTTTACAGTACAGATATTAATATTAAGGAATGGGAAAATGTTTAGAAAAACAAAGTTTAGGGAGAAATTTTAAGGATTTAAATAATGTAAAAATACTAAATGCTTCCGAAATTCGACGAATTTCATTAGAATGGAACACTACTGATAAGCAATGCATCAGGTAAA
Organism: Biomphalaria glabrata; assembly: GCF_947242115.1. Lineage (NCBI taxonomy): Eukaryota > Metazoa > Mollusca > Gastropoda > Planorbidae > Biomphalaria > Biomphalaria glabrata. The sequence continues at coordinate 1,196,404 of NC_074714.1, read as the reverse complement.
CTGCCTGATCTCCCCTTGGATGGGTCCATAATCCGGTGAAAACTGAAATTCTGAACTTATTTTTTAAAACATCCTGTGTTTACATAACTCTACTTGAAATCATACAGACTTTTTTTTTAAGTAAAGGCGGTTGGTCGTTGTGCTTGTTATATAATAGGCCATAAAAACAGATAATTCCATCTTTATGCAATCCGGCCCCCAACATGCCAAATGAGGGAGATCGAATTATACACCTCCTCAAAATCATTATGCTAAGTTTGATAATCTGACAAATACTGTGTTGAATGTTTCTAATTTCACTCAAGCCATAGACAGCAGCAACTTCTTGAACACAACTGACAGAATCATTCAAGATCAAGCTTAAGTTCATGTTAAGTTCATGTTAACGCACATTGTGATTAGGGCTAGCCACCATTTAGATAAGCGGGATGAAAGCAAAAAGAATATTATATCTTATCTTATATAATACAGACGTTACTTCAAAAAAGAAGATGATTATGCATATTAACAAATGACTTAAATTCTGCCAAGTAGGCTAACTGGTTTTCCTGGCTAGCTCAGGCAACCCATTCCATGCTCTAATAGCACTAGGGAAGAAGGAGTATTTGTAAACAGGGAGCAGCCATCTTGCAAAGAGCGCGTATAATCTTTTTACAATTTAATACGAGTCTTGGTGGCATTCACTGCCCCTACCGTCCCAATTGGGTTCCGGCCCACCGGGCATTTGCCCGAATGCCCATATAGCCAGTCCGCCCTGCAAGGCATTACACTACCAGCGTTTTAACTCATCTCTCTCTCTCTCTCTCTCTCTCTCCTAAATCGTTGATTTGACCCAATTGAATTAAATTAATTTTTGGTTTTAGAAAGTAAAACGTGTGTTATATGAAAAGAGCATGCATTCTCCAATAATTCTATACCAAATGCAACATTTTGTGATTACAAACAAAAATAAATGTTATTAAAGTTTAATCATAACACAACAGGGTAGAATGTACCTCCATAGTCCAGTTCCGAGTCGGCCACTGTCAAATTGGTGTCTACTTCAGATGGCTCCGAGAAAACTACGAAACACGGTGCCGCCACTGCATGGAAGATGAAGAAACAGTCAACCACATTCTTAAAACATGTCGCGTTATGCATAAAGGGCAATTGGGAGAGGGATGAGAGAGTGAGAGAGAGAGAGGGGGGGGGGGAGAGAGAGAACTGATTGATGTGCGACAATAATTCATTCTATCTTTGTACGGGCACAAGGCGACCTTGAAACTCACTTCCCGCTTCCGTTCACGTGCTCTAAGGGAGTAATCTCAGCACTAATGAGGTTTCTGATACGTCCCTTTTGGAAGCAAACATTTTTACTGATACGTCCGTTTTGAAAGAGACAAAGGATGGGCCCACATGGATTCCGTGGGAAACTATTCTCAGCCTCAACGTGTCGCTCTGGTGTTAAGGCAGACGAATAGGCCGATAGGAATGTGAGGCAGAACCGCCATTGGGGTTCCAAATGGAATGAAGGAGAGCATTATATACCGTTCCTTTAAGGGACTTCCAAGGGAGAGAGGATCAGCGTTGTTATCTCTCCCGACTTCAGATTTTCATTTATGTAGTATTGGCAACCGAAAATCCCTCTTGTTTGGAGCTTTTTTAATCAGATCAAATTTGTTTTATTTTAGGTGTAGATGAGTTTCCATGGGCTTAAAGTGTGAATTTATTGTCAACTCTGTTGACAATCACAAATGTAGAGTATATTATCTTTCTAGGACTAAACAAGTCAGAGACAGAGAAGGTGCTCTAGTCCATGCATGAGACCATGAGTATGCCTCTGTTTTACAGCTTATCAAATTGCGCACAAAATAAAGAAACAGGAAAAATTTAAACTAGAATAAAATGTAAAATACGTTGTTTTTATACCAGTCCTCTATTCCAGTAAGAACTTCATGGAACCTGGACTCGGATCTCAAAATGGCTCTAACGGCTCTACATTTATTTTTTTTAACTTGAAAAATGATAAGAGTCAAACAAGAGTTTCCCCCCGTGTGGCTATCATCATCAACTTTCCTTTGCGCTCTTCATGGAACATACGGCCTCAGTAAATACACGCCCCTCTCCACGGTCTCTTGCTAATGTTTTCAATGGCTATTTCCTGTCTCCTCGGCTTTATCTAGTACACCACGTCGCCACTTTCTTGTTTGGTCTTCCACTGCGTCTAATGCCCTGGGGGTTTCACTCTAAGGTCTGTCTAGCGCTTGTGTTGGTATCTGTTCTAAAGCTGTGAACAATCCATCCATTAGTGTGGCCAACGAGCTAGTAATTCTTTTCTCAGCGACATACATCAACTGTTAAATTTTTAGGAAAATCGTTTGAGCCGTTTTTGAGATCCGCGTCCAGGTTACACCTTCCACCCTCCGCCCACACTCCAATTTCCAGGTTCCATGAAGTTGTAACCTGAATAGAGGCATTTAAAAAAAAACATACTTAAAATCTCATGCGCTAATGTACTCATTATATACAGATTTTTCTTTAGAGATGGGTGGACTCAGAGGCTCCCTTAGATCCCGAGATTCTCTCCTTCTCCCTCTTTGTATCTCTCTCTCTCTCTCCTCTCTCTCTCAAATTTACATCAAATCAAGGTGATTCACCATTTGTTTGTAAACGCTTATATAATATTTGCAGTTACCTCTAAAATCAATACTCGTAGTCACAAGACAAAGATGGATATACTAAATTTTATGATTATACTAATCCGGAGAGCTGTCTCAGTCAATCTTACTTGGTTCGTCTTGTTGTGGTATTTCAGAAGTGAAAACACTCAATGAAAATGCGTCTGTGGGTCTCGAATTAGTTACGTAAGGAGGTTTTCAATTTATTCATATTATTTAAACTTGTTTTGTTTGTGAAACACATTCACGCTCGTCTTGTCTTCAATCTCTACTCATCTGCAATGGAATACACCTTTGATCTGTAGACTTCAATCTCTAGTCTAGTTTTCAATCTCTAGTCTTTTCTTCAATCTCTAGTCTTGTCTTCAATCTCTAGTCTTTTCTTCAATCTCTAGTCTAGTTTTCAATCTCTAGTCTTTTCTTCAATCTCTAGTCTAGTTTTCAATCTCTAGTCTTTTCTTCAATCTCTAGTCTTGTCTTCAACCTCTAGTCTAGTTTTCAATCTCTAGTCTAGTTTTCAATCTCTAGTCTTTTCTTCAATCTCTAGTCTAGTTTTCAATCTCTAGTCTTTTCTTCAATCTCTAGTCTTTTCTTCAATCTCTAGTCTAGTTTTCAATCTCTAGTCTTTTCTTCAATCTCTAGTCTTTTCTTCAATCTCTAGTCTTTTCTTCAATTTCTAGTCTATGCTTCAATCTCTAGTCTTTTCTTCAATCTCTAGTCTAGTTTTCAATCTCTAGTCTAGTTTTTAATCTCTAGTCTTTTCTTCAATTTCTAGTCTTGTCTTCAATCTTTAGTCTTTTCTTCAATCTCTAGTCTTGTCTTCAATCTCTAGTCTTGTCTTCAATCTCTAGTCTTTTCTTCAATCTCTAGTCTTTTCTTCAATCTCTAGTCTTTTCTTCAATCTCTAGTCTTTTCTTCAATCTCTAGTCTTGTCTTCAATTCTATTCTTGTCTTCAATCTCTAGTCTAGTTTTCAATCTCTAGTCTTTTCTTCAATCTCTAGTCTAGTTTTCAATCTCTAGTCTTTTCTTCAATTTCTAGTCTTGTCTTCAATCTCTAGTCTTGTGTTCAATCTGTAGTCTTGTCTTCAATCTCTAGTCTAGTTTTCAATCTCTAGTCTTTTCTTCAATCTCTAGTCTAGTTTTCAATCTCTAGTCTTTTCTTCAATCTCTAGTCTTATCTTCAATCTCTTGTCTTTTCTTCAATATTTAGTCTAGTTTTTAATCTCTAGTCTTTTCTTCAATTTCTAGTCTTGTCTTCAATCTTTAATCTTTTCGTCAATCTCTAGTCTTTTCTTCAATCTCTAGTCTTTTCTTCAATCTCTAGTCTTGTCTTCAATCTCTAGTCTTTTCTTCAATCTCTAGTCTTGTCTTCAGTCTTTTCTTCAATATCTAGTCTAGTTTTCAATCTCTAGTCTTTTCTTCAATTTCTAGTCTTGTCTTCAATCTTTAGTCTTTTCTTCAATCTCTAGTCTTTTCTTCAATCTCTAGTCTTGTCTTCAATCTCTAGTCTTTTCTTATATCTCTAGTCTTTTCTTCAATCTCTAGTCTTGTCTTCAATCTCTAGTCTTTTCTTCAATCTCTAGTCTTTTCTTAAATCTCGTCTAGTTTTCAATCTCTAGTCTTTTCGTCAATCTCTAGTCTAGTTTTCAATCTCTAGTCTTTTCTTCAATCTCTAGTCTTGTCTTCAATCTCTAGTCTTTTCTTCAATCTCTAGTCTTTTCTTCAATCTCTAGTCTTGTCTTCAATCTCTAGTCTTTTCTTCAATCTCTAGTCTTGTCTTCAATCTCTAGTCTTGTCTTCAATATCTAGTCTTTTCTTCAATCTCTAGTCTTTTCTTCAATCTCTAGTCTTTTCTTCAATCTCTAGTCTTGTCTTCAATCTCTAGTCTTTTCTTCAATCTCTAGTCTTGTCTTCAATATCTAGTCTTTTCTTCAATCTCTAGTCTTGTCTTCAATCTCTAGTCTTGTCTTCAATCTCTAGTCTTTTCTTCAATCTCTAGTAATGTAAACCATTAGTTCATACAAATTGGGCCTCTGGTGAGTTCTACTTAAAGATTTCACAGTGTTGACTTTTTGAAATGTCAAAACGGCAAACGTTTTTCCGGTTAGCCTTGGGTAAGGAAATTCTTTGAGACATATCACAGTCAAGAAGTCGCATTGTGGAAATTGACCGCTTCTGTGACATAACCTTCATAATGGTCACTTTGTTTAATAATGGTGGCATTATTGTATAGATCGCTGTTTTTACGTTGTCTTTTGTGCTTTTGTAGAATTTGTTGAATATCACAGTTCAAACCTATAATTATTTTTTTTAAGGGAAGGTGGAATGGAGAGAGAGAGAGAAAACAAAAAAAAAAAAAAAGAAGAATTAACAAAAAATTGTTAGGGGAGTTAATCAATGAAAGTTATTGCAATATGACAATTGTTCATGAGTTTTGTTTCTTAACAAATAAATGAACAATCGGTATCAGACTATACATTGTGCGTGTGGTTATATGTATAAGTGTTTATATCTTATTTTATAACCAAAAAAAAAAAAATACAATTAATTAATTAAGTTGTCTTACACTTAAGTACTTAGTATACCATGCAAATTAGTTTGAGTTACTTCTTATGCTGGGTAGGTTTCAAGCTAAAATATTTATTGTATACATTTTCGGCTTTTCTTGTACGACAGGGAAAGTTTGGGATGATTTCTAGACTAAGACTAAGACTAAGACTAAGACTAAAACTGCTTTATTGATCCTTACGGAAATTTGTTGTGATTACAAGGACTCGTTTCTCATATAAAGACAACACAACAGAAAAATACACATAAATACAACAGACAAGATAAAGAGTTCATTCAGCGACTACACACAGGTATCTTGATGCATTTCATGTTCCCTGATCAATGAGTGGCGGTGATAGAGTCTGACCGAGTGAGGTACGAAAGAGTTTTTGTACCGCTCCGTTCTTGTTTTGATTGACAGCAGTCGACCACTTCGCGTCGACCTGGCGTAGTTCTGATGGAGCGGGTGGCCGTTGTGTTCTAAAATTTTTTCGATTTTTCTTACGCACGTTTGTTCAAAAAGTTCCTTTAAATGTGGTAATGTTGTGAGTGTAATTTTTGATGCTTTTTTAATGATGTTTTCTAGACGTTGCAACAGTTTAGATGAGGCGTTGCCTTGCCAACAACTTATTCCGTATGTTAGCAGATTTTGTACTGTCGCATCGTAAAATGTCTCAAGGATCTTCTTGTTTAATTTAAAACTGTTGAGTTTGTATAGAAAAAAGAGTCGCTGGGCTGTTTTCTTTGTCAGAGTTCCAAGGTGTTCTTCCCATGATAGCTTGTTGTTGATGATAACGCCTAGATATTTATATGCCTTTACTTGTTCTATAGATGTAGTGTTTATTTGCAGTTTAAGGAGAGTTTGTTTTTTCTTTCTAAAATCTATTATAAGTTCTTTAGTTTTTGTTACATTCAGTTCTAGAAAGTTGTCGGTGCACCATTTTATAAACTCTCCTATCGAGCTTCGATACTGAGTTTCGTCTCCTGAAATAAGACCGACTATGGCAGTATCATCAGCGATCTTAATGAGTTTAACTGAGTCATAGATGCTTCTTATGTCATTAGTGTAAAGAGTGTATAGCACAGGAGAAAGTACACAACCTTGTGGAGCACCCGTACATAGTACTCGAGTTGACGATTTGGTGTTGTTGACTTTAACATACTGGGGCCGTTGGGTTAAAAAGTTTAGAACCCATGCTTGAAAGTAAGGACTTACATTTAAGTTACTCAGTTTGTTTATCATTAGATGTGGCTGTATGGTATTGAAAGCCGAGGAGAAATCTACGAAGAGGACTCGTGCATATGTTTTGGGTATATCGAGATGCTTATAAAGCTGGTCCAAAAGCAAAAGAATGGCATCCTCAGTTCCTCTAGCTGCTTTGTATGCAAATTGGTGAAGGTCTAGGCTGTTATTGACTTTTGCTACAAGTTGTTTAAGCATATATATTTCAAAACATTTCTATGGGTTGCCTCACTTGAAACCAAGACAATATTTAATTATTTTTATTTAGATCTAGAGACTGAAGATTCATAGTAATTTAGGGCGTGGATATGAGGATGTCTAACACGTGGGGGGCAGTTTGTTTCAGGTGCTCAGGGCCCCAAGAGCCCAAAAAAGAGGCAACGCCCAAAAAAGAGACAAAGAAAAGAGGCTAAAGCCCAAGGATTCCTAGCATGTACTAAGCTAGACAACTAAAGTCAAAAGCTAAAAAGCTGAGGTTTCCTAAAAAAAAAAAAAAAAAAAAAAAAGTTCTAGATATCTGTTCAGTTTAAGACATAAAATTTTTTGAAAATGTATATGAACAATAAAAAACAATACATTGGACTTGCTAATGTTTTTTTTTCTAAGAATATATATATATATATTTAGACAAAATTATCTTTATTTACTTACGATTTCGTTGAACAGATTTTTGTTTTCGACAAAAAAAATTGGTATATGTTTATGCTTACAGAGAGATTTGAACCTCGTACCTTTGGCTCCAAAAGCCACCATTTAACGGACAAAGCCACACGTCCTATATGAAAATTTAAAATTTGAGTCTATACAGATTACTTTCAAATAAATTTTCTTTTTGAATGATAAATCTTAATCTTCTTTTTCGGCTATACTTCATAAACATTTTTTTTTTAAATCTGTAACTTTAAATAACTAAAACGTTATAGATTATTCTAAAAGAATAAGCCAAACAAAAAAAAAAGGTTTTATGTGTCATATTTTCTTACGGTTGACCTTTAAAATTGTAAGTCTAGTAATACTTATACATATTAAAAATAGATAAACCTTTTTTCCAACAGTTATCTACCTTTGAAGGTTGACCTTTCCGTACATTATTATCGTAACAGAGTGACATAGAGAACTCTATTGACATTTTCTAAAGAAAATTTTTGCATTTTTTATAATAAAAAAATATTTGTTTTAGTTTTAGAATTAAATAAGCATAATAATTAGATAAATATTTTACAATTGTATATTATAAAAAATCTAAAACATCCATTATCTTCTAATTATTTTTGAAACCTACAATTAAAAGTTACTAAAACTTGTACGTTTTTATAAACAACCAAATATACGTTTTATACGTTCTTTATATATCTTGAAGAACCAAGTGTCCATTATTTGGTTAAACAATACTACATAAAGAGTAACCAGTCAACCGTTAGGCTCCCGACACTGAAATCTTGGTTTGATATCTCGACAAAGATATTACAATTTCATAATTGTCCTTAGCTATTCTAAGTCCATCCAAACCCAGTTTTGTATCGTAATTTGGGTAAAAAAAAACACTTTCAGACTGGTGCTGGCAACATTGTTCGTTAACGAAGCAGATGATCAGATCATTTTCTACTCTATAGATCGCAAATTCTGAAAGGAAATCCAACTACTATAATTAATAACCAAACAAAACAAGTCGTGTGTACTTTCGAATGACTGTAGAAGGGCCACTAGTCTTAACTTTTTACAAACATGGAATGTGATTGATTATTTGAATACAAAACAAAGACTGAATCTTTATAAGAGTATACTTTAAAAAAACAAGTTGAAGGGCCAATCATACTTGAAATATACAATTTTCAATACGTTCAAAATACAATATCTCAGATACACTTGTATTTATTACGATCTAACTTCTTGTTCCACAAAGAGATATATAGATATAGTTCGTCCATCGTGGTTCGAGGATGACCACTTTGTCATCCAGGGGGCTGAGGGCTTTGCACTGGGGTTTTATGCCTTCTCATGTGACTGGTGAGACCTATGTGAGCCCGGAATGTTCGGCCGCACACTTGGCAGGTTATTCCAGCTGGAGCTAGTGTCGTTTGACTTGCTTTTCTTCTCTGGCGTTTTTCTTCTGCCAGCGTTATTCTTTTTTCCTCAGCAACCTGTGAGCCAGTTTTCACAGACGACGCCATGATGCTCTGTCATGTGCCTCTGTCTCCCAGGTGGCTGGGTCTATGCTAAACGCTTTCAGAGAAGCTTTGAGGGTGTCCCTGAAGGACGTGGACGAATTGCTACAGATATTTTGAAACTATAACGACACTGTTGATAGTGATGTACTGACTGTTTTCGGCACTAATATTATGGCATACAGTTTTCGGCTTCTCTGTCATACTTGTATTTTATAAGTTAGTTCCCTTAGTGCAGGGGTTCTCAACCTGTGGGTCGCGACCCCTTTGCGGGTCGATTGACGATTTGCCAGGGGGTCGCCTAAGACCATCGAAAATAAGGATTGATTTTGTCTATTCTTCTATTGCTGGGGGGGGGGGGTCGCGGCAGAGTGGGGGATGGTAAAAAAAAGAGGTCGCCGAGCCTTAAAGGTTGAGAGCTGCTGCCTTAGCGGATTAAAAAGTGTGTATCTGTTGTTCGTTCATAGGGCCTAAATATGAGGACAAATCAGGGGCTGGTGACCCGAAGGCAGTTTGTGGCACACTGTGCAGCAGCCTGGCAGAACTGGCGCGCTACTGCTCCCAAACTGTATCAGATATTTCCGTTCCGTTGGACACATCAGCCGACACGCATCAGCCGCTTGGACAGGGGGAAACTGCTGTGTGGGCGACATCGTTCCGACCATAAATTATGCCATGGCGTTCATCTCGATTCTACGAGATAAACCATAATCGTTACGACTGAAGGAGGCCAACAATTAATATAATATTATCACTGTACTTTCTTTATTTCTACTCATATTTAAGGGTTTATTAACAAACTCTACAACTTATCTATATCTATCTATCTATCTATCTATCTATCTATCTATCTATCTATCTATCTATCTATCTATCTATCTATCTATCTCTCTATCTATCTCTCTCTCTCTCTATATATATATATATCTGTCTGTCTGTCTATCAATCTGTCTGTCTATCTATCTGTCTGTCTATCTATCTATCTGTCTATATATCTGTCTGTCTGTCTATCAATCTGTCTGTCTATCTATCTGTCTATCTGTCTGTCTATCAATTTGTCTGTCTATGTATATATGTATCTGTCTGTCTGTCCATCTATCTGTCTGTCCATCTATCTGTCTGTCTATCTGTCTGTCTATCTATCTGTCTGTCTATCTTTCTATCTGTCTATCTATCTATCTATCTGTCTGTCTGTCTATCTATCTATCTGTCTGTCTGTCTATCTATCTGTCTGTCTGTCTATCAATCTGTCTATCTATTTGTCTGTCTGTCTGTCGGCAAAGTATTTTTTTTACCAACCTTCGAGGTAAAGCAGTGTGCTTTCTGTACTGTGAACCGATCGCGTTTTTTATAGAGTAGGCCTACATTGTAAACCATCACCAAACAAAGAATTATTTTTTTTTTGGATGAAATCTCAAAAATGAAGAAAGAAAAATAAGAAATCAGATTGTTAACTCTTTCTCTCCTAACTAACGATACCAACGAGGACTCCACTAGAATGTGGTAAATAATTACGGGGAGAAAGAGTTAATAAACTGACGAAGCAGAAAACGTTTTTTCACCAAACAACAGAAGTCAGCTTGGGGTTGTTCCACAAGTTTGTCAAGCGAAATCAACCCTTTAAAAACATGCTTGTCAGACACAGGCTAATGTTGTGTCCTGGCAATTTAATGCACCTACAAGCAAGGATTTTTTTTTTGGGTACTCGTTCACATTGTAAGGGCGCGGTGGTCGAATGGTTAAGCGCTTGGCTTCCGAACCTGAGGTCCTGGGTTCGAATCCCGGTGAAGACTGGGATTTTGAATTTCTGGATTTTTAGAGCGCCCCTGAGTCAACCCAACTCTAATGGGTACCTGACTTTAGTTGGAGAAAGTAAAGGCGGTTGGTCGTTGTGCTGGCCACATAACACCCTGCTCGTTAACCGTTGGCCAAAGAAATAGATGACCTTAACATCATCTGCATCATCAAATAGCGGGGGTCTTAGTGCGCGAGTCTGACCCACCCACTTTCAGGCCAGTGAGAGGTAGCTCTTGTTCACTTTTGCTGGCTTAGAGTTCCAAGAGCTGAAGGCTCAACTCTACCTGACAGTTTCAAGAAGAAGAATCTTATCTTATCTTATTGTAACGTATCCCCTACTATCCAGGCTCTCTTCAAACTGCACCACACAACCCAAGGAACTTAAAGACCTCACAACTCAGGGCTCCAAAGTATCAGTCAGTTATGTCAAATACATCGCAATTGGCAACAACATTAACACTGTCTTTACAAAAACCTAGTCTCTGCTCAGCACTGACTTCACACACCGTGCTGGTTCTCGCCTCGTACTGGTCACATTGCGAGGTAACGAAGTGTTTTGACACACTCGCTCTTATATAGTGTCTCTACTGGCCTTCTAGAACCGTCGCTTGACCACTCCAGTTGATCACTTTCGCCGTGACTTGCGTGTGAAATATTTACACACAGGTTCTTGCCGAACCGGCGTGTACTGTCACTGGGCACGGTTGACCGCTCGTCTAGCGCTGGACTGGGGCGATTTGCGTAGGCTAAAAACACACACAGCCTACGACCATTTGTGTCACCACCAGGTTTATAACAGTATATTATCTTATGAAATACAGACGTTACTGCATAAAAAGAAGACGTCTGCATACTACACGTGTTGGACCGTTGGTGCACCTCACATGATCTGTCGACTGTCTTTTTCAATGGACCTCATTCACCAGTAACCTGAATAGAGGCATTAAAAAACATACTTAAAATCTCTACTCATCTCATCTACTCATTATTATACAGATTTTTCCTATTCTAAACCACGTACATACATACCACAGAACCAATATTTATCCAATTCATATTTTGCATAGAGATGTATAGAGATGTTAAAGGGAGTTTATCTGAGTGTCATTTTAAGTCAAGGGGAGACAATTGATACAGTTTAATTTATTAAATAAAACTAATTTCTTAAGAGTTCCACATTCTACTGTTAAGATGTCAAAATATTTAGAATAGAAGGGAAAATGTTTTTTTTTTAATTCAAAGTCTTTATAGTGAATTAGATGTGATGTATAAAATCAATATATACATATTGTAACGATCCTCTCTCCTAATCAGTCTTCTGTAAACACTGCTAAACACACACAGCACATCAACACATCAAGAACTTGACAACAAGGCTCCAAATAATCTGGTACTTTAATAGTGGTCAAATAAAACAGCCAATAGGACACAATTGGCAACACAACTGCTACAACGTTAGACTGTATATCACTGTACTAAACTCATAACTCTACTGTCTCTTCCTGGACTCGTACGTTTCACTGGAGGACTGCACCAGGACCGACTTCATGACTAACAGTCCCGGTCTCAATGCTCTCCGGTCTTGAACTGCCACTGTGTCTCTGGTCTGCGCAGGCTTATGATCAGATGACCATAACACGGGCGCTATTCACGTGCAAAGTTCATGCCAGTACTGTCATATGCCTTTCAATATAGCACGCTAAACTGTATTACTGGCCTGTGTCACATATGTCAGCTGATCACACACAGTTAACCCTTTTGCGTCGTGAATAGGGTGATAACAATATTTTATTACGCAAGTTTCGAGCAGTAATAAGTAAAAACTTTATTTTTTGTTTATTTTTTTTAAATTATAGATATGGACTACCATAGCATATACCCATCAACGTTTGGTAAGATACAACGACCAAATGCCTTTACTTATCCTTATGTAATATCGGGTACCCATTAGCCCGGGTACGCTATTCTGCCTCAACGTGGCACTCTGGTGGAAACGATAATTTGAGGAAGTGATTAGGCTAAGTGAATAGAAAAACAAAACTCCGGTGGGAGTGTCCAAGGGAATGCGAGAGCTTTCCCATTGCACGGTGCGGAGTTGAAAGAGAGCTTCCACGTCCCTGTCGATAATCCATGCGCCGTTCCTCAACGGACCGTTATATTAATGGCGAGTCCTGCACGGTTAGCTTGGAACAACATAGGAAAATGGCGAGGTTGCAGGTGTGCTCGGCTTTCGGCCATGTATTCTAGTCCATGCGCCCGGAGTGCCAGATACGTCGGAAATAGCAATGTCTTACACAGGCATTGACTTGGACCTCTTCCACACAGCACGGTTGTTCAAGCAGGCTTACACGCCTAGAGTTCGAAGAGCCTTCAGCTCAACTCTTTTGACAATCAAACGGTACCTATTAGAGTCTTTAGAGATGGTTGGACTCAGAGGCTCCCTTAGATCCATATATTCTCTCTTTCTCCCTCTTTGTATCTCTCTCTCTCTCTCTCTTCTCTCTCTCAAATTTACATCAAATCAAGGTGATCCACCATATGTTTGTAAATGCTTAAATGATATTTGCAGTTACCTCTAAAATCAATACTCGTAGTCACAGGACAAAGTTGGATATACTAAATTGTATGATTATACTAATCCCGAGAGCTGTCTCAATCAATCTTACTTCGGCTGTCTTGTTGTGGTATTTCAGAAGTGAAAAAAACTCAATGAACATAAGTCTGTGGGTCTCGAATTAGTTACGTAAGGAGGTTTTCAATTTATTCATATTATTTAAACTTTTTCGTTAGTGAAACACGTTCACTCTCTAGTCTTGTCTTCAATCTCTACTCATCTACAAAGTAATACATCTTTAATCTGTAGTCTTCAATCTCTAGTCTTGTTTTCAATTTCCAGTCTTTTTTTCAATCTGTCGTATATTCTTCAATCTATAGTCTTTCCTTCAATCTCTAGTCTTTTCTTCAATCTCTAGTCTTGTCTTCAATCCCGTCTTTTCTTCAATCTCTAGTCTTGTCTTCAATCTCTAGTCTTGTATTCAATCTCTAGTCTTGTCTTCAATCTCTAGTCTTTTCTTCAATATCTAGTCTTTTCTTCAATTTCTAGAATTTTCTTCAATTCCTAGTCTTTTCTTCAATCCCTAGTCTTTTCTTCAATCCCGAGTATTTTCTTCAATCTCTAGTCTTGTCTTCATTCCCAAGTATTGTTTTTAATCACTAAGCTTGTCTTTACTCTCTATTCTTGTCTTCATTCCCAAGTATTGCTTTTAATCACTAAGCTTGTCTTTACTCTCTAATCTTGTCTTCAGTCTCTATTCTTGTCTTGAAAGCTTCTTTACCTTATAGATGTTTTTTATTACTCATCTTTCATTCGTCTGTCGCCTGATGAATTTGGGTACCAGCCCACAGGGCAATTGCCCAAATGCCAGTCCGCCGCTGGTTAGTTGCTGTCAGTTGCTGCAAAAATGAGTTTGTTTCTTCATTGGGCTGCTGTGTGGCGACTGGCGAGTGGGGGTAATGGGAAATAAGAACGACAACTCTACAACTGAAACATTGCTACTGCACTAAGGAGACTAAGGTTTGCTGAGTTGTAAATCGCTAGGTTCCAATCCTAGTGAAGACTGGGAATTTTTTTAATTTCCTCGTCTTTAGGGCGCCTCTGAGTCCACCCAACTTTAATGGGTAGCTGGCATTAGTTTTGGAGAGAAAAAGGCGGTTGTATGTTGTGCTGGCCACATGACACCCTCGTTAACTGTCAGCTAGAGAAAAAGATGATCTTTACATCACCTGGCTTATAGGCCGCATGGTTTTAAAGGGGAACTACTACTGTACTGGATAAAAATATAGATATAGACCTTACTTCAAAACTGAAGACAATTATATCCTACTCATACATATGGGTTAATCTACTTATAAATGTCAAAATAGACACGTACAATCTGATATTGTTTTTTTGTGGCTGATTTAGGCAACCCGTGCAATTCTGTAATGGCTCCGGAGAAGAACGAGTACCTGTAGAAATTCATTCTACCCTTCATATTTGTGTCTTTCCGAGTATTTACAAAGTCACTCTGTCTGTCTGTGTGGTAAACAGTTTTTTTTACGCGCGTTTTCTCCTATACCCAATATCGGATCAAGCTGAAATTTCGCACTTTTTTTTCTTTTACCTGACAACACAAGAATCAATTTTTAAAAAATACCCAATTAGCTAATTAACTATCGTTAATTAATTATTTCGTATAGTATCTCGAACAAGGTAAAAAAAAATGTTCTTGACTGAAGTGGTGTTTTTTATAAGTTGAATTAGTTCCCTTTAATACTTCGTTCTCTAAGACTTAGTGAGCACAACCTGAAAAATAGGTTGAGACTAGAGAAACAATAAATGACTACAATAGGATGGCTGCCTGGTTGTGTGGTTTGCGCGCTGGACTGTAGTTCAGATTTATCGATGGTCCCGGGTTCAAACCCTGCCCGCTCCAATCCCCCGTCGTCCTGCGGGAGGTTTGGACTAGGAAGTAATTATCTTCAACTCTGATCCGAAACATGTAAAACAAACAAACAGACAGTGTTAACAAGCTCTCTACTAGTAGAGTGGTCATCATGTTGGCTTTAGAAACTTGAGAAGGCTGGAGCCATAAGTTTGAGTTCATGTCTCCCCCTTTTTTTGTTTCTATTACAAATTTTATTACATGACTGATCCAAACTAATTGATACAGCTGTGCTTAATATAAGCTTTGTTTTGTTTTTTTAAAGTGTTTTAAGAATATTTTCTTATGTTGTTTGTGTTTGTAAGTTGTGTTGTTTGTGTTAGTAAGTTGTGATTCGGTGTTTGTGTATTATTGCTACTTTACTTTGTAGTGTTCTGACCTGAAGTGTCTCTAAATTTAGTGTTTCTACTTGTTGTATTACTCTAGAAGAGGAACAAATGTGCATGTTCCTTGTGATCACTAGGTTCAAACAAAAAAAAAAAGGAAGAAAGAAAAAGAGAGAGAACGAGGGAGAGAAAGAGAGAGAGATAGAAGGGAGAGAGCAAAAGAGAGATAGTGGGATAGAGAGAGAATAGAGAGAGAAAGGGGAAAGCGAGAAAGAGAAAGTGAAAGAGAGAGAAAGAGAGAGAGAGAGAGAGAGAGAGAAAGAGAGAGCGAGAAAGAGAGATGAGAAAGAGGGAGAGGCGAGAGGGAGAGAAATGAAGAGAGAAAGAGAGAGAACGAGAGAGAAATAAAGAGAGAGTGATAGATAAAAAATGAGAAAGAGAAAGAGAGAAACGGGAAAGCGAGAAAGAGAAAGTGAAGGAAAGAGAGAAAGAGAGGGGTGAGAGAAAGAAAGAGAGAGAGTGATTGATAAAGAAATGAAGAAGAGAAAGAAAGAGAGAGAAAGAGAAAGGAAGAGAGAGAAAGAGAAAAGAAAGAGAGAGAGATAAAGAAATGAGGGAGAGAAAGAAATAGAGGGAAAGAGAAAGAAAGAGAGAGATATATAGATAAAGAAATGAGGTAGAGAAAGAAAGAGAGGGAAAGAGAAAGGAAGAGAGAAAATGGAAATTAAAAAAAAATTCAGAAAGAGTTTAAGATAAAAGATTGACAGAAAGAGTATTTAGTGTATTTATTCTACACACTCTCTAGTGTCTACATTTTTTTTTTACTCATTTGAGTTAACATACACTACATAGTCATGTCTGTAAAAACTTTCTTAATTGAGAAGAAAGATTTGAAAGGTGGTTTGGTCCACCTGCTCAAATTGGCAGGTCAAGAGGCTATCAAGGCCTCAATGGCTAGTCTCATGACTGTTCTATGTCTCACTCCGGATGAAGTGAATTCTCTCTATAGATTCGAGAATCCTTTCGTCTGGTTCTTAGTTTCAAACAGTCTTAGGGTGAGAGCCCGTATTCTAGGAAAGACCTTTGGATCAGAAAGTGCCCTCAAAGTTGAGGTTTCAACCATAGAAGACGAAAGGGTCAATGTAACAGAGCATTGGGTAGCGCCCACAATTGTTAGAAACAAGATTATAGAAATCTTCCAATCCTTTAGTGAAGAAGGTTCCAAGATAGAGCCTATCAAACTGAGCAACTCAGATAAGTGGATGGCTTGGGTCAAAGTCCGCAAGCAGACCGAGCTCCCTCACTATATTCGATTAAAATACGAGGATGATCCGAGGACCTATAAAGTCCTTGTGACCATCCCGGGGCACAGACAGCAGTGGGCAGGATCAACACTGGTCAAACCAGTGTCCCAGTAGGAATACCTTTAAAGAGAAGGGAAAAGTCCCTGGAAAAAAGCAGAAGCATAATGCCAATGTCAAAGGCACTTATGCCTCGGTCTTTGGGGGGGGGGGGGTGAAACAAGGATAAAAAATACCAAACTTGACACACAAAGTGAAACACAAAATGACACATGGCTGGAAAAGGTTTTACATTAGTAGTAAACCACAAAAAGAACGGGGCCGTGGTCAACACAGATATAAGCGGTGGGGAGCCCTCCCCTACAAGCTCTATCGACAGGAAAAAAAACCCCAAAAAAATGAAAACAATGGGGAACAGTTCAGTTCCAACTACCCCAACCAAAATTACAAGAAAAAGAACGCTCTCTTCCTCTTCCAATGACCCAAACGAGGAGACCCAGCCCGAGGGACCAAATGAGGATCCCCGGTCGGGGGAAGAGAGAGGGGAGGAAGAGGAAGGGGAGATCGGGGAGAGTTTTTCCGACTCCCCGACTAAATTAGTAACAGATGAAGGGGAGGAACCCAATCCACACATCAGTAAATAAACAACAACAAAACAGGTTAATAAAAAACAGTTCATAAAATGATCACAAACACTCATACACACCCACACTCATATACACACAACCCATCATCACGCAATCATGGCAGACATTAAAATCTCAACTCTTAACATCCGTAGCTTAAATAATAAACATAAATATATAGTACACCTCGCTAGAAAATATAAACCGGATTTTATTTTCCTTCAAGAAACAAATACTTCTACCACATATCAAGCAAAACAAACTACTATTAAACTTAATTTCGAAGATGATTCTGTTGTAATCACCGTTCTTTTGCAATCTGATGTCTCGAAAGAGTTTTCTGTAGTGGTCCTCGGATTTGCCAAAGTGTTCGAGGAGTCTGTTTTTCACAGCCTTGTAGTCAGTCGTATAGTGTTTGTCTCGTCACGTGTCTAGAGCACTTCAGGAAGTAAGAACCCAGTATTACACCATTCAATCAGTCTCTAATATTCGTCCCGTGTTTCATTTACAAACACACATGGGAGGTTATTTTAGCTTAGGTAGAAACTATAAGGGGGTAGCCATCTTACAAACATCCGATAGATACAAAATCACACACACTAACAACGACAACAATGGGAGGGTAGTAATACTTAGAGTAGTTTCACAAGAACAGAAATACACACTAGTCAATATCTAAGCACCCGCTCAGAGAGGGAAAGAAAAACGTGAATTTTTCCAAAACCTCAGTGACACACTACAAATCACAAACATAGGAGAACAACTAATAATAGGAGGGGATTTTAACTTTATAGAGGCATAACTGGACAAACAATATATACACACACACACAATATCCACCCTCTCAGCCGGTGGCAGAAACACACTACTAAATGGGAGAAATAGTAAACTATTTCCTCCTGGTAGATGCTTATAGGAAATTAGAGCCGAATGGCAAGGAAACTACATTAACACACAGGTCCTACCGGGTTGAAACCAGAATTGACCGTTTTTACAAACCCACGGACACCAACATATTTAGTGTGACACATTTAGAAGAAACCCTACATTACTCCGACCATAAAGGTGTACTTTTGGAACTTGGGAAAAAAATAATAAAAAGAAAAAAAAAAACAAAAGAATCCCATTGGAAATTAAACAACAACCTTTTGGAAGACCCACTAATCAAAAGAGTAATAAACCAACTCTTGCTAGCAACAGCACAAGACATAGAAAACGAATAAAAATTAACCAAGACGTAGACATTAATAAAAAATTCAATCAAACAACAATTTAAAATCTTAGCAAGAATCAAACAAACAAAGAGGGTAAATGAAGAAAACAGAATAAAAAATCTTCTTACTCAAACGCAGGATGAAATTGAAAAAACAGACCTAACCACACAACTTGAAGAGTTATACAAACACAAATATAGAGGAGCCGAAATCAGATGCAAAAACACCCAAATATCAGAAGGGCCAAATAAATTATACATGGCGCTAGAACAAAATACAAAAAAAAAATAGAATAATAACCAACATAACAGACAAAGAAGGAAACAAAATACAGGAGAGTGACAAAATAATAGAAATTTTTACAAAACATTTCGTCAACATGTATAATGAAGAACAAACAGATACAGACGCACAAAACATACTTCTAAAACACTGTAAAACATTACCTCCATCAGAAAAACAAAAGACATATAGACCCTTTACATTAGAGGAGCTGAGGGCTGCTTTAGACACAACACAAAATAACAAATCCCCTGGCCCAGACGGTTTGACATATGAATTCTATAAAACTTTTTCTAACAAATAGGACCCCTACTACTAAGACTATACAATGATATGTTAGAAACAGGACAGACGCCTACAGACTTTAATCTTGCATACATCACACTATTACCAAAAAAAAAAAAACCCTGAAAACAACACAACACCTAGTGACATAACGACCCATTTCCATTTTAAATACAAACTATAAACTGCTGACCAAATGATTTTGTTAAGAGTTAGGCCCCTTATACCCCATCTACTAGGACAAGACCAGTACTGTAGCAACCCGGAAAAAAATATAGACGAACTGAACCACTTTTTACGAGACATCATATATTACTGTAAAGACAAAGACTTGAAAGCAGCCCTCATGTCCATTGATCAAGAAAAAGATTTCGACAGAATAGACCATGACTACTTATTCAAAATACTAGACAAGACAGACATAGACAAGACTTTGATAACATACATAAAGCTAGTCTACAACGAAGCCACAAGTCAAGTTATAATAAATCAAACACTAAGCAGCAAGATTTCTATTAGAAGATCTGTTAGGCAAGGTTGTCCCTTATCCCCCTTTTTATACACCCTTTGCCTAGGACCCCTGTTAGAGAATATTAGTTTAGACAAAGAAATTTTAGGAATAAAAATCCCCGGTCCAACCCCCGTAGTCAAAATTAAAGCTTATGCCGACTAAACCACACTTTTCCCCACCTCAGAAAAAGACATAGCTAAAATTATAGAGAAATTTACATTATTTGGGAGGGCGAGCGGGAACAAAATAAACATTAATAAATCCTCAATTATGGGACTGGGTAGGTGGGAAATAAAAGTATGTGGCATCGTGTGGACTAGCAACCCAGCACACTATTGCCATTAACAGTGGGCGGAGATTCTGGCCCACACAAAGAACGTGATTAGAATGTTTCAGTACATGGCGACAACCATATTTGGGAGAGCAATATTAATAAACAACTTGGTCATCCCGAAGATAATCTACTTAGCAAATATAGTAGAACCTCCTCCTAATTTCTAAATAACATCAATACCACTATCAGAAATTTTATTTTCAAAAACACAATAAAGAACATAAAACATACAACACTCATACAAGACAAAAAAGAAAGAGGGATAGGCTTACAATACATTCACACACAAATCAAAACGCTTAGAATAAAATTTGTAGGGAAAGTAGTAAGGTCTCCCAATAACTTCCCCTTAGTATTATATTATTTTGGACTTAGATTAAACAAACTCCTCCCCACTCAAAACAACACACCCCATCATTTTGGTAACCATACACATCCTCACAACAGATCACTCACAAGACACCTACCCAGCAATGAAAACATAGCACACCACGACTCAAAAACAATATACACTATACTCAGAGACAAGTTGAAAGAAAACCTAGAAGTCAGAATAAAGTGGGTCAGGGAGTTAGGGGTTAAACCAACAAACTGGACAGACACATTCACACATTTACACAACAAATACATAACACCCAAAGCACGAGAAGTGGCCTACAGATTACTCTTCGGGATGACCCCAATAAAAGGAAGACTCTCAACTACAACAGGGTCCAAATATACCTGTGTAATTTGTAAAAAAGAAAACCAAAACCCAGAGAAACACTTTATTAGTGAATGTGAGTTGGTGGAGAAAGCAAAAAAAAAAAACTTGATATTATTGACGCAAACAGGCAAACCTGTCACTACCTGTGCAAATGTAAATACTGCTATTTTCTTTAATAAAGTACCTAAAGCCATAAATAAAAAAACTAAGAGACATCAATGTAATTATTTTATCAGATTATAGAAACCTTATTTGGAATACCTACCTACAAATTGTCTACCATAATATACCGTACATTACAGTATTATTAGATCACATTTTAAAGAAAATTATTGAACGCAAAGTAAAACAATATAGCGCTAAATAAATATACCAAGATTGTCCATTAACTTAAAGAAAAGGATATATATATATATATATATATATGAATATGTGTATGCGAGTGTGTATGCGTGTGTAGAGATATATATCTCAAATGATCCTTTTTGTATATTTAAAGACCCTGTAACCATAGGCTATAATTAAAAAAGCTACTACTCAAAAAAAAAAAACGATGATCGCCCCTTGAAATCGACAAGGGTTAAGACAACCCAAGACAGTACACAATCACGAAGGCCACGCCTTGACCTTGTGACTGTAGAGACAAACCAAAGTTTTGATCTACAAAGATGAGCGAGTTAGGCAGGAGAAAACGAGAGATCTCATCGATTAAAACAGAGAATCAAATCGAAATAGAACATTAGGCCGGCAAGTCAAGGAACGAAAACACAATAAGGAACCAGGAGCGAACACGTGAAAACCCAAGAAAAGGGAAAAGAAGAGTAACTCCAAGAAATCAAGAACAAGGGAGACCTTTACGTTCTATGTAAACACTGTTTTTCTTCTGTTGTTCCTGTATTGAGAATCAAGCATGACCACATGATATCTAAGCAAACAATTCTTTGTATAAATTTGTACTTTTTAACTATTATGTCCATAGTGGCTTCTTTACGAATATTGCCAAAATACCACCACTATCCGTATTGTGCATACCTGTGCAGTCTACATACAAATATATTATTTCTTACCACCTTGCAGACGTCTACTTTTCATACTGACATTCTTCTGTTTTTCTAATATTGAGCATCAACGTAACCTCATATCTCAACAAGCTTCTACATCAAATTGTTACTAAATTAGTATTTAGTTTCATTTTTTTAACATATGTCAAAGTTTTTACTAATGTTAAAAAAAATGAAATTATCCACCACCATTGTCAATATTGCGCATGCTTGTGCAGTCTACAGAGAAATAATATATTAAAGAGGGGAAGAGGAAAATTAAAAAAAAAAAAGGGGGGGGGGAAGGGGGGAAAATATTCAAGAAAAAAAAGTATATATATACACATATATATAGATACATATAAAATAACTTTCAGTACGACTCTAATTGACCCCTGTGACAAAAAAAAAAAAAAAAGCCACAGAGAAATTGTCTCAAAACAGAAACTCCCGATATACTGACTCTAACAGACAGGATTTCCAACTTGATGATGAGGAAGTAGTTTTCAAATCTCAAGGGAGGAAATCAAAAATTGTCATATGAAGGGAGACAACAAAGGAAATAATATATATACTTAAATGCCTATGTTCGCACAAGTGTGTACACACATAGATGTGTACGCAAGTTTGATAGAAGTTAATATAAAGAACTGGGGTAATGAAGCAAAGCACAAGGGAAACAACCATAAGCAATGTGGACAAAGTGAAAAAAATTTGACTAAATGTTATAATATCATTTAAGTTTCTACTTTCACTCTTTGATTGTTTCTATTTAATTACCTATTGTGGACATTTTCTATTTAATTACCTATTGTGGACATTCTCATCACAATTATTTTAAGAACCTTAAATTTCAAAAATATTCATTATATGCTATTAGAAAACAATAACGCCATATACAAAGCAATTTAAAACGTTAAAATATTACGACAACCTGATTGTAACTACTTGCATTGCCTTGTTTGCAATTATTGTACTATAAAATGTAACTATTTAATTTGTACGATTACTAATAAAAGATGCATCTTTTTGTTAATAAAAAAAAGCCCAATAAAGAGGCCGATAGCCCAAAAAAGAGGCAAAGAAAAGAGGCAAAGGCCCAAGGATTCCTAGGATGTAAACAGCTCGACAACTGAAGTCAAAAGCTAAAAAGCTGAGGTATCCTAAAAAATAATAATAATGTTAAGGCAACTTCAGAGATATGCTTTACATTTGCCATGGCGGCAATGTCTTTTTTTTTTAAATAACAGATTCTCTTTCCTTTATACTTATCTTTGGTCTGTGTGTGTGTATGATTAATTCAGCTCAGTAAATGCAGGTCTGATTGTTGCACGAACTATAATGTGTATGATTAATTCAGCTCAGTAAACGCAGGTCTGATTGTTGCATGAATTTTTTTTTTTAACTGTATGCCCATTGTTTATCATTTTAATCAACTGGTGAAACCCAGGTCATAATTACTTTGTATGACGCAGGCCTGTTAAGTCAACCATGTATGAACTTTGAACTTCATTCGGAATTGAAACCAAATGTCTTCTGATAACTATTTGATTTCCATGCTACCTGATGTAAATACAAATTTGTAGACTTGAAAATAAAAAATAAAAAAATAATAATTGATTATTGCTTAACAACCTAAGCCAATTCTAATCAAACGATAGCGAATGGAATACATTTACCTTAATGAATCGCAATTGTATTGTTAATACTTGTTGTTTCCAACTGCTGGTAGACAACTAAACCGCAGTAAGCGTATCATATCTTAACTTAAATAACTTTTTTTGTGAACAATATTAAATATAACTTTATAAATAATAAAGACAAATTCAATTTGTGATAAAATAAAATAAATGTAGTACATTTTAGTAATATTATAAAATGATACATCCATTTCCCAGAGGCGGCTTTAGGCGTGGCAAGTGGGACAACACCCCAGGCCCCACGCCTCAGGGGGGGGGGGGCTTTATAAAGAGAATCTTTTTTCACCGTCACAGTCCGTAAGCCCATCATATTCGAAGCCCTGATATGACTAACACTCTCTCAGTGCCGCAAGCACTACTAAGGTCGCCTCTGAACCAGTGGCGTTTCTAGAGTGGGGGAAGAAGAGGGGAAATTTTTGACCCCCACCCCAGGCACCCACTTAAGCGGGCCCTCCAAATAAATGCTTTTCACATTTGAAATTAAATATTACGCAAAATGCAGGGGCCCACGATGAGTCAAGCTCCCCGGGCACCCAAACGATGGAAATTTCCTAGCTACGCCCCCGTTCTGTACATTGATTCCAGATTCCATGTCGAACTTATGAATATGACCAGATTAAGGGTCAAAACAAAAGCTACATATTAGCACGTAGAGAACACACGTTATGGGGCTACCTGCTACAGCATCACCCTCCATCCTCATTGATGAAAACATCTAGTTTTGTGCACCTTTCGTGTCACCTAGTTTTGTGCACCTTTCGTATCACCTAGTTTTGTGCACCTTTCGTATCACCAAGTTTTGTGCACCTTTTGTATCACCTAGTTTTGTGCACCTTTTGTATCACCTAGTTTTGTGCGCCTTTCGTATCACCAAGTTTTGTGCACCTTTTGTATCACAAAGTTGTGTGCACCTTTTGTATCACCTAGTTTTGTGCACCTTTCCTGTCACCTGGTTTTGTGCATCTTTCATATCACCAAGTTTTGTGCACCTTTCGTATCACCTAGTTGTGTGCACCATTCTTTTCACCTAGTTTTGTGCACCTTTCGTATCACCTAGTTTTGTGCACCTTTCATGTCACCTAGTTTTGTGCACCTTTCGTATCACCTAGTTGTGTGCACCTTTCGTATCACCTAGTTGTGTGCACCTTTTGTATCACCTAGTTTTGTGCACCTTTTGTATCACCTAGTTTTGTGCACCTTTCGTATCACCTAGTTTTGTGCACCTTTCGTGTCACCTAGTTTTGTGCATCTTTCAAATCACCAAGTTTTGTGCACCTTTCGTATCACCTAGTTGTGTGCACCTTTCGTATCACCTAGTTTTGTGCACCTTTCATGTCACCTAGTTTTGCGCACCTTTCGTATCACCTAGTTTTGTGCACATTTCATGTCATCTAGTTTTGTGCACCTTTCGTATCACCTAGTTTTGTGCACCTTTCGTATCACCTAGTTGTGTGCACCTTTCGTATCACCTAGTTGTGTGCACCTTTTGTATCACCTAGTTTTGTGCACCTTTTGTATCACCTAGTTTTGTGCACCTTTCGTATCACCTAGTTTTGTGCACCTTTCTTATCACCTAGTTTTGTGCACATTTCATGTCACCTAGTTTTGTGCACCTTTCGTATCACCTAGTTGTGTGCACCTTTCGTATCACCTAGTTTTGTGCACCTTTCATGTCACCTAGTTTTGTGCACCTTTCGTATCACCTAGTTTTGTGCACATTTCATGTCACCTAGTTTTGTGCACCTTTCGTATCACCTAGTTTTGTGCACCTTTCGTATCACCTAGTTGTGTGCACCTTTCGTATCACCTAGTTTTGTGCACTTTCGTATCACCTAGTTTTGTGCACCTTTTGTATCACCTAGTTTTGTACACCTTTCGTATCACCTAGTTTTGTGCACCTTTCGTGTCACCTAGTTTTGTGCATCTTTCAAATCACAAAGTTTTGTGCACCTTTCGTATCACCTAGTTGTGTGCACCTTTCGTATCACCTAGTTTTGTGCACCTTTCATGTCACCTAGTTTTGTGCACCTTTCGTATCACCTAGTTTTGTGCACATTTCATGTCACCTAGTTTTGTGCACCTTTCGTATCACATAGTTTTGTGCACCTTTCGTATCACCTAGTTTTGTGCACCTTTTGTATGACCTAGTTTTGTGCACCTTTCATGTCACCTAGTTTTGTGCACCTTTCGTATCACCTAGTTTTGTGCACATTTCATGTCACATAGTTTTGTGCACCTTTCGTATCACCTAGTTTTGTGCACCTTTCATATCACCTAGTTGTGTGCACCTTTTGTATCACCTAGTTTTGTGCACCTTTCATATCACCTAGTTTTGTGCACCTTTCGTATCACCTAGTTTTGTGCACCTTTCGTATCACCTAGTTTTATGCACGTTTTGTATCACCTAGTTTTATGCACCTTTTGTATCACCTAGTTGTGTGCACCTTTCGTATCACCTAGTTTTATGCACCTTTTGTATCACCTAGTTGTGTGCACCTTTCGTATCACCTAGTTTTATGCACCTTTTGTATCACCTAGTTGTGTGCACCTTTCGTATCACCTAGTTGTGTGCACCTTTTGTATCACCTAGTTTTGTGCACCTTTCGTATCACCTAGTTTTGTGTACCTTTCGTGTCACCTAGTTGTGTGCACCTTTCATATCACCTAGTTTTGTGCACCTTTCGTATCACCTAGGTTTGTGCACCTTTCGTATCACCTAGTATTATGCATCTTCCATATCACCAAGTTTTGTGCACCTTTTGTATCACCTAGTTTTGTGCACCTTTCGTATCACCTAGTTTTGTGCACCTTTCGTATTACCTAGTTTTGTGCACCTTTTGTATCACAAAGTTTTGTGCACCTTTCGTATTATCTAGTTTTGTGCACCTTTCGTATCACCTAGTTTTGTGCACCTTTCGTATCACCTTGTTTTGTGCACCTTTCGTATCACCTAGTTTTGTGCACCTTTTGTATCACCTAGTTTTGTGCACCTTTTGGGTCACCTAGTTTTGTGCACTTTCGTATCACCTAGTTGTGTGCACCTTTCGTATCACCAAGTTTTGTGCACATTTCCTATCCACACGTTTTGTGCAAGTCTTTAAGTGATATCATTTTCCATACTCTGAACTGTCAGAGATAGAGTGACCTCGTCCTTGCTTGGGGGAAAAAAAATCTGAATATCTTCCACCTCAGGGCAAATAATGTAAAGGTCATCTGTTTCTGTGGTCCAAGGTGAATGATGGTGTCATGCGGCCAGCACAAGGACCAACCGCATTTATTTTTCCCCCACTAATGTCAGGTACCCATTGGATCCGGGTGGACAGAGAAGCACCCCAGATAAGGAATCCCTTTGTTTCATCAGGGTTCGAGACCGAGTCCTCAAATTCGGAAACCAGGTGCTTAACCGCTTAATCATGAAATCTACTTAGAATGCGTTAACTGTAATTGATTTTAATATTTAAAATGGAATATCAATATATTTTTTTTTTTGCAGTATATAGATTTATTTCATACAAATAAGCTTTGAAATTCCAAGCGAATTTTATACAATTTTTTTTTAACTCAACAAAAGAATACTAAGTTTCAATCATTCAACACACAATTACAATACAAATTGGAATCACACACGCCGAGAAGACCAAGGGAATGTTAAAGTTATAGTTACTTTTAAGACAACAATTTTGTTTGTTCAAACCTGGTATATAACTTTCATCTAACAACAAAATTCCCTTTTTTTTGCCAAAAGAAATAATGTACAAACGCAATCTATATAATCTTAATAGAAACAATTTTATTAAATCATATAAGTATAAACATTAAAAAGTTCACCGAAAAAAGCAAAACACACACACACACACTTGTCTCATACATAAAAACACTTGTTAAAATGTCACCAAACAGTAACACACATATCTTACACTGGCATGTATCGCAACACACATCATCAGTGTTTTGACATACTAGACTTTCATCTGAGATGTACTGCTTACTTCTAGTTACCTAATTTGAGCAGAGGAGGCTATTTAGGGATCAAAATACTCTATAGTCTTCTAATAAGGGCAGATCTTAGGCGATAAAAGAAATAAAAATTTAACAAACATTTTTTTTATTTAAGTCTATTCTTTTTTTTTAAATCTATAAGTCATTGAAAAAAAAAAGTGTTTCTGCCTTAAAATAAAACTCACTATAACATTCATATGCTTAAAATAAAAGCAACAGTTTTTGCTTTAAAAAAAAAAAAAAAAAAAAAAAAAAATTCTTATAAAATATCAATGCTACACATTGGCTAAGATGTTTGATTGTCGATCACCAGGTTTCTGAGATGAATCTGATCTTTTTTCTTCTTTACTGTCACCAGCTTTGAATTGAATCCCATGAGTTTCCCTGAACTGATTTAGCTCTTTACCTTTAGCTTCTAAACTGCAGCGTATTGATTCAGTGTACTCCTTCATCTTGTCTCGATTAGAAATTAGACCTGGTAACACAACACCAACAGTTCTTTCCACAAGAACTCCTCCACCTATCATTTTGAGACATTGCGACTTGTATCAACACCTTTCAATACTTCAATCAACAAAAAATTTCTTCTCAGTGTATTCATTTGTTGCACCTCGAGAAACAGTGTTTTCAAATGTTGACGACCCTTCAGTAAGTTTACATGAATTTCAATATGAAAAATGAATGCAGAGACTTGCAACAGACTTATTTCCAGATGAAATAAAATATGGGGCAGTAATGAAATACAAAGCAGATAAAAAAAATATATATTGCAATCAGTACACAGAGAAAGTAAGGGTGTTTGAGAATGAAAATTAATAAAAGATTTTTAAAAATGTAAGACCTTTACTAAAAAACCTAATTTTGTATCTTTTATTCTTACCATTTGCTATAAATATTTAATTTATATAATAAATTACAATTTTATCATTCTATTATTTCAAAAGCACAAAAATGTGGACACATGATATGGCTGCTTCCGTTAAATAAAGAACGCAGATATGGTCACTTGAATACTTCAATGAATTATTGAATAAAATGTTATTTCTAAAAGCAAAGGGAAGGCTGTAGCGACCTTTTATTGGATTTAGGTCACGTGTTTTGGAAAACCTGCAAAGACTAAAAGGCATTGGTCTAGAGCGCACTTCACTACGGCAGTTATTTGTGAAGTTATTATTCGTAACAAGTACCAACAATTTTAAATTCCTGAAAATCATATGGCAAGAAAGAGTGAGCACCACCGAATGACCGAAACAACCGCTCAAACAGGTCCTCTCATCCTCTTCAACATCCTTAGAAATTGCCGCCTGCGATGGCATGTCATGTCTACAGAATGCAGTGAATATATTTTCAACGCTATTCTTTAAAGACAGCTCACGATGGGCACAATAAGAACTGGTCGACCTCCAACCTGATATTTGGATGACAGAATACGTTCGTTTGAAACTAATAATAGATAGTTTACCTGATAACACGAGAATCGATAAAGAAAAAACATGGCGAACTACTTAATTGGTAAACATCCTCGCTTGTTATTATGTTATGTAAGAAAGGGATCAAGAATTAATAGCAATCAGCAATGCGTTTCACTAACTAGGCCATTGGTGGAAAACAGATTTCGATAAAAACTATTGAAAGTTTTGCGACCAAGAAAGCTCGTTCTATTTTTTTGTAGTATATTTTGTAAACGTATAATAACGTATTTTCTCTACTTTATATCAGGGGGGGGGGCATCATGAGGAGAGACCGCACTGGGCATCAAACACACTAGCTACGACACTGACTTCAAGTGACTACTCTCTTCAACTGAATTCAAGTTACTACTGACATAACGTCAATTTAGTCATTCTTACTTTCTCTATCTATGTCAGATGATTCTCTTGACCCGAATTGAACATACAATAGGCAATGTCAACCGAGACTGTGACAGATATTAGTTTTGTTAGGCGCTCCCGCTCTGTGTCCTATGCAGATAAATCAACCAGAGGAAGGGAAGTAACACTCAAATAAAAAAATCTAATAACACAGGCGAAAGGCCAACTTAGTATAAAATAGTCCACGCCGATAGCGAATGTCAAACATGAAGTGTAGTAATAACGAAAAGAAACAGTCGAGTTAAATCTCTACGCTTCCTAAAACCTGCCTCTCTCTAAGGCCGTCAAAAGTCGTCTGCTAGCATTCCACTTTTCGCTTTTCTTCCTTAAATCCTCGTCTCGTTTTTTTACTTTTCGCGCCATTGTCTCTAAGTCAAAACTTGCCCTATTTATGAAACAAATAACTTTTCCCGCCCAGATTCCTAAGCGTGCCATTACAGTATTATTATCAATAATTGGATTCGTATTAAAGGTTTCGAAAGTGTCGGGGGTTTCCACACAAAAAAATGTTTACCTGGAGCCTCCACATACTAAGATCCGGCCCTGACCATAACTGTTCCGATGCCGCTTTCTAGTAGTTCGTAATGGACTATTATTGAATGCCTTCAGCGTAGGAAGGAATGCATGTGAAGATTCTGTGTGTTCTTGAAAGGGGGGAGAGAGAGAGAGAAATGATTCTAAAATTCACAGGCTCGAAGTCTTTTGTGTTTGCGAGCCGCACCGAGTCAACGTAGCACAAGATTTTACTGACCAAAAGAGGGAGCATTGTTATTGAAAGTGCGATATAAAACAATGGGGTGCTGGGGTTTCGAAAAATAGTTTGTCCAATATATTTTGAGGACCAGTGGAGGAGGGAGTATCTGGGGGAGAAGTTTCCGTGACGCAATGCTGCCTAAAAGCGTTCAGTGAACATATTTCTGCTCTAGTCGGGTTTCCAACTCAAGACCGTACGGGCGTTGATGATAATATATAGTAATTTTTAAGCTTTTCGCCTCGTGGGCTCGGCCTCCGGCATCTGCTTAAGGAGGAATCTGTTAGGCACTTAGTTTATATTATTAGTTAGTTAGAGACGCACCATAGAAGACGTATATTGAACGGGACTAGTGACGCTTGGGATATTTTGGGTTAGAGATTGGAAAATCAGTTAGCGATAGGATTCTCTAGGGTAAAGACGTGTTTTATTTGACAGAGACCTTGACTGTGGCCTTTTTCTTGGATTAAACATTATATTCACTGTTCATCAGTATTGACCACATCTTTTCTCTAGTTAAAATCGGTGGTGTTAATTTGTGTTGTTAGTCTACTGCACTGGAACTCACGCGAACAAGAATCTCAAACACTTGCCGAGTAATTTGTCACATAGTTGACAGCAATACAGATTAACTCTTTCTCTCCTAATTGACGATACCATCGTTGATTTGACCTCATTATATTAAATTATTGCTTAATTTTATCAACTTTATTTTGTGTTACATAAAAAGAGCATGCATTTCCCTTTAATTCTATACCAAACAAAACATTTTCTGATTACAAACAACAAAGTTATTGAAGCTTAATCATAACAGTGCAGTGAAATAGTCATGAGCAAAATGAATCGTGTAAAAATAATTACGGAGAGAAAGAGTTAAACATCCATCACAGTGGCGATTAAGCCTAAGGGACGTTAAGATTGAATTATCATCTAGTTGACAGAGGCCTTCAGACGTAAGGGAAGATGAAGAGTTTATAAAAAAAAACTATATCGGGTCATAAAGCGGGCGGGGGGGGGGAGCTGTAATTTAAGTGTACGTACTGTTCCAATCCAACTAAATAGTGAGTAGAATTCTCGTGCCAAAGCAATGCATAAAAGAGCGGAGTGGGTGAGCTTATACATGTGGGCCTTCCCGTGTTTGTTATAAATTCGGAAAAAAAAAACAACAGTGTATAGTCTGGGAATGAGTCAACGGACCTAACGTGTTGTATAACGCTAGTTATTATATATATATGTGGTGAGTTTGGCACAGAAGACAACTAAATTCTAAATGATGAAAGGAACTCGTAGGACGATTCCAACTGTTTATTATGCATTAAAGACCTGCAGCCATACATAAACACATGGTGTAGAACCAGGCACAAACAGGGAGTGGAGACGACGTAGGTCCAGTAACATACGGACACTACAGTGACAAGAGATGCCGGTCGAATGGACAGTGCCCACGTTGGTCTGCCATTTTATCCGCGGACACAAGGTGCCACCTAGGGGGAAGGGTCACGTGGATATCGGGGTGGCCGGTGTTTCCTGAAAAGGTATCCACTCCACTACATATATATAA